>NC_056726.1:1718278229-1718355729 GCF_019279795.1 Protopterus annectens
GGACAGTCTGACACAATCTGGTCAGTGCAGAAGTATACACAGAACTCCTTAGCGCAAGATGTGTAGACCAAACCTGACAAAGTGGATGTTTACAGCCATGTAAATGAGGATATCACAAAAATACTGGAATAGATAAGCGCACACAGTTGATGCATTCACACACTTCTGTCTGTTCTAACAGATATTAACTGGAGGAGCAGAGGTCCATAGCCTACTTACTTTACACCACTTAGTGACATACATCTTTACACCATTCCACTGCTTTTTGAGACATACACAACAGTTATGGTGGCCAGGCAACAGTTCATCTGACAAATATCTGGACATAACATTACATTAGGTAAATACACTGAGCTGCTACGCATGTCACAAAACACTGTGCAAACTACAGGCAGACTGCCACAACACTGACCCAAGTTGTCTATGGGGGAGTACACATGTACTTGCAAATATACCAGGCACTACAGGCATATAACAGCACGGAGTAACAGACACCGGTGTGAAAGTACATACTCACAACCAATCCGAACACATTCACAGTCACATTATGGTAAGCCTAAGTAATATTACAGTATATGTACTGTGTGAACAACACCACCCTCATATGAGCCACTCATACAGTAACCCTACATATACTGGGCCAATACACAGCGTAGTCTGATGCCTGACTGTGGTATGGGACATGTGTCAGTCTGGCCCTACAAACATGTAAGCTGATAGGGAAACATAAACTGGAGCAGCATGCAACATCAGATAGAACAGGACCGAGAAGAATGACATCTACCACAGTCTGGACACAGGACAAGTAACATATTCACAATACACACTCTGTCAACAATCACCATATACACAGTCCTCACTACTGTACACACTACAACAGAATATCCAGGTTTTGTCCTCAAATATGAGGCCTACTATACATAATATATCAAGCACTCTGATATCTCACTGGCTTGTTACCAGGTATGATGTCAGTAAATAATGATGTCCTCTAGATATGCACCTCTTACTGCATGACATATGGACAAAGGGTGACAGACTTGGGGGCAGAGGCACAAACACAGCATCAGTATTGACATAGGTTCATAGGTTCATACTAGGCTATCTGCCCTAGGGCATTTATAAGCCTAGCCAGAGTGTGTTTGGCATTCACCACCCATTTTAAATTAATTTTGCTATGCCCTTTTTCAAGGTTAGTATACTGTGCCTCTGTCTAACAGTGACACAGAAGTGATACTCGGGGTAAACCTATGATCTCCCATCCACTCATCAAGATTCCTCTTGAAGAGAGTCAATGAGGGACTCTGCCTAACCTGGACTGGGATTTTATTCCAGAGTAAAGGGAGCCTCTGGGTTATGAATCTGTCCCTCCAGCATGTCCTATTTATTTCGGTGCTGAGGTTCAAGTCTCTTGAGCGCGTAGCTCGATGGGATTTGGATTTTCTGAGGTGCAGCATGTCCATTAATTCCGGGTTGGACATGGCTTTATACGTCAGGCACAGATCGCCTCTGAGCAGGTGGTATGCCACTGAGTAGAGCTGGAGTTTCTTTAACTGGGCAGCATATGGCATCTGTTTGAGCCATATGATCCTCTTGGTGAGGTACCTTTGGGGTCTTTCCAGTTGCTGCAGGTGTCTGGTAAGGTATATCCCAAAAGGGACATTGTACTCAATTATGGGCCTGATGAGGGATGAGTAAAGAGGCACGATGACCTCCCCTGATCTAGATGTGAATCCCTTCATGATTAGGTGGGCTATATAAAATGTTTTTCTAACCATTTTATATTGCTTTAATAATCTGGGAACTTTCCTGGTGTAACAGGGTTTGTTGTGACATATCTCTTCTGAGGGACATGAAGTCAGTAACTCACATGGATGTCACCATGTACTGACTGCAATCATCAGAGTATGCTACTGTATATCTAAAGATAGGAAATGTGTGAGTAACACAACACATGTAAGACTCCAAACTCTGGCCAGTCTGCATATAGCCCTACAGGTGAGAGTTTCCTCAACCACATAACACTGTCATGCCAGACTTTAAATCATATAGAACAGCCATATCCACACAAACCCTGTTAAACCAACATTACTTCAAATTCGTGCACAGGCCATCAGCTGATCATGAGCATTACTTACAAAACTCAAGCCACTGCCTATGCAAAACAGATGTACTTTTCCACATCCACCAGAGAGGGAGAGAGAGAGAGAGAGAGACAGAGAGAGAGAGAGACAGAGACAAAGTAAGAAAGGAAGGGTGTAAGAGAGCAAGAACCAAGTGTGTTTGTGTATGATCCGTGGGTAAAGAGTGGTATCTGTGTATTATAACAGTTGCCTATATTGTTTACTAATCCATACTGTCACATAGTAATTGCACATGGCTGTACACATTTATGGCTGATGATTGTCTACAGCAAACTGTACAGTGTTTGAAAACTATTGGCCTTGTAATGTGGACAATGGGACATATAGGTCCTCAATATAATGATGTAGCAAAACCCACACTGCAGTGGATTCTGTCAGTACACACTCATGCCAACACTTACACAGGATACTGATGACACATGCACATATGCACACTTACCAGTACTGAGTTTCAAACCGCTGCCTGCCTATGTATTGCTATTATAGTGTTATGCAGTTATTGCACGCGTCACAGAGCTTACATGTTGGAGAGTTGTCCAAAGGTATCTTTGAAGGTGAGTGACATCAGCAACTATACTAAAGAAGGGATAAGGGAAGTGTAGTAGATGTGAATGTCCACAAAAGCTGGTGTGAATGGAGACACACACACACATACACACACACACACACACACACACACACACACACACACACACACACACACACACACACACACACACACACACACACTTGCCAGTACTGAGATGCATAGGTCCATTGCTTCACAGGTGTGTAGTAGGTGGATGGGCCTGACAGCTGTACAAGGCTAGGCAAAGGGAATACCTTGGCATCAGGCCACATGACAATGGTCTCCAGTACGGCTAATGGGTGTAGTCCCTGGGGTGGTCCCCACAGGTGGGTATTGTATTCACCATCCACTCATCTAGGTTACTATTGTGGATTGCCAGCAATGTGCACTGCTTCCCATGTATGTGAGTTATATTCCATAACATGGACAGTGTCTGGGTTGTGCACATGTCCCACATGCATGTTCTTTGACATGTGGAAGTTTACTTGAGGTCTCTGGGGCATGTCGTGTGTACAGATTGTTATCTTCTGATGTAGCATTCCTGACCTCATTTGGGGAGACCTGGCTGTGGAACTTAGGTTGTGCTTGCACCTACATTGACAGCATGCTACAGGTATTCAGTGGAGTTAGTGGCATCTCTCCATACAGGGCATGTGTATAATGCATGGTATTCCCATTGTGGGTCACATTTGCAGGCTCTACAGTTGTTGCAGGCATCCAGTGGGGAACATAGCAAAAGGACCACTGTAAGCATTTATTTGCCTATTGTAGGGATGGAACAGGGTGCCATATCCTTTTACTTGTTGTATAACACACACTCAGTCAGGAGATGTTACACATCACCGTACTTTCTGATGTCAGTGGCACTGTTGTGGTCAACAGGCATGTAGTCCACTGAAATCACACTGTGGTTACTATCTGTGGGCAATATGCAGGGAACTACCAATATAGTGGTTGTTACCTAGCCAAGTGTGTTTGTGCACGAGACATGGGTGGAGAGTGTTCTCTGAGTAATACAAGGGTTGCCTATATTGTTCACCGATCCATAATGTCACATGTAGGGCTATGGATTGTCTATACCAGCTTCTCCGGTGTTTGACATCTGTTGTCCTTGTAAGGTGGACATTGTGATGTATAGTAGGTCCTTAATATAATAATTTAGCAAAACCCGCTCCACAATGCATCCTGTCATTACACAATCACAGCAACCTCTACACAGGATACTGATGATAGACACACACACTTGCCAGTACTGATATTCAAACCTCTTCCTAGTTATGTATTGCCACTAAAGTGTACTGCATTTATCGCATGCACCACAGAGCTTATTGGATGGATGTTGTCCCATGGTACTTCTAAGGTGAAGAACATCACCAGCCCTTGTAAATACTGGCATTGGCTGATGTAGTGGGTGACAGATCCCAAAAATCAATTTACCCTAATCATGCATCTACATTTGCCAGGAGTGAGGTTAAACCTCTATCAAACAATCTTTATGGGCCATTATCTTACGCAGTTACTACGTGCACCACTGGCTTGACATGGTTTAATCTTGGCAGCAGGTACTTGTAAGGTGGATGATATCTGCAGGACTACTAAAGTTGGGCTCTGAGATGTGTACTGGCTGTAAATGGGGCCAAAATCTTTGAGGTAGACACAAAACACTTACCACAGATGAGATTCAAACCCATAGCTGTGTAATTACTGCTACTACATTGTTCCACATTTATGGCATGCACACCAGAGCTTATTGGAATGGCCCTTGTCCAAAGGGGTATTTAAAGGTGACTGACATCAGCAGACTTGCTAAAGTAGGGCAATGGGAGGTGTAGTGACTGTGAATAGCCTCAAAATCATTAATTGCTATACACACACAGTTTCCATGTCTGGGATTAGAACTCCTACCTAATTAGTGTGTTACACTATAGCATTACACAGTTACCACACGTGCCATGGAGATTATGGGATTGATAGATGGGCAGAGGGTTATTGCAAGGTGAATGATATCAGCATGAGTGCTAACATGGGCTATGGGAAGTGCAGTGAATGTGAATGGGCCATAAACCATTTCTCTGGAAACACACACACAACACTCAGTCACACACAACTTTACATTTGACAGGACTGGGTATACAAATGCTAGATGCATACTGATTTGTACTATTATGTTACACAGTTATCACAAGCACCACAGACACTATAGGGCTGAGGGCTACCAAAAGTAAATGTCTACAGTGACTGACATCGGCACATCATGTGATATTGGCCAATTGGATGTGTGGTGGGTGGGACAGGACTCATGATGGCAATCTCTTTGTCACTGTCTGCCTCTCTCTTCTCCCCACACCTCTCTGTGTGTATGTTTGACCTATTATAATGTGTTGGCCTTGAATATGTGTGAGTATTCCTATCCAATGTGTGTGCAAAGCATGAACGGTGTGCAATGTGATGTGTGTGCACAGACATCTGCTACTGACAGATATGTATAGTCCACTGTTGTCAGACATGGGCTTCATTTCTCTATGTGTTGGAGCATGCCCAGTATGACCTTCTGTATTTTATTGTCAGACATGGGCTTCATTTCTCTAAGTATAGGAGCATGCCCAGTATAACCTTCTGTATTGAGTGTGTGAACTCATTCCAGGTAGATTGTACTCCAGTGCAGGATTTTGTGTTCAACACCTACAGCTAGCAACCTGTTTCTGCAGGATATCTGTAGATAGGCTGACAATATGGAGTCACAATGGGCAACAGATAGTGGGATACTGTAACTATTGCTGTCTGTGCTGCTTGTGTTACATGGTGTTAACAGAGATATTCAGACATGTACTGTTTTGCACTGTGATATATTATGTCATCAACTACCAACAGATATACTTATTTGCTCACAGTTATTTCCAGGGGAAATACAAGATGAATGAAGCTATATCCAGTATTGTTTTCTGCAGCCTACACATTCTTGCACACTCATGCCATTCTGGAGGGGGTAGCTGCAGACACTTGCTGATGGATCTGTGTAAATGGTCCAGCACTTTGTAACTGTGGTGGCAGAGGATCCCCTGCTTGTACATCTATTGACATAACAGAATGGACCTATCCTGCTGTGGCCATAACTCTCAGCTGTACAGATTCACCCAGTTTACCCAGAGGCAGGGCTCATATATCTGGTGAGTTCCCCTTCACATTGTGGTTTACAAGCGGGTTTGTAGCCACCCATTGCTGGGTTTGCAGGCAGGGGAGTATGGGCACACAACAGAGTTTCAGACTTCAGACACCATGGCGTCCATGCTTCTACACCCCGCACTCTGTTATTCTATCCTCTTCCTAACATTAAGCGAGTGATATATGCAAAGTATCTCTATAGTTTTCCCTTCATCCCAGCGTTATTTAGGAGTTGGTCCAGAGTTCATGCAGTAGGATATGGTGGGCATGCTACTGGGATTTGTCGACATGGCCTTGCATTTGTGTTCTGTGGACTGTGTTATGTTGTTATTTCGGACCCCATGAGATAACATACATTGGCAGTACAGGTGAGGCACAGGCCTTTGACAGAGGACTGTAGGGCATTTGGTAGTGATGCAGGCCATCTGTAGAATGGCACTACATTCTGTCACTCCTACAGTCCCAGGCTGTGAGCCACTGGATTCCCCTGGGATGACAGGATAATTGTGGGAGGTGTAAATGGCAATAGTTCCTGTCCATATTAATCCATTTGTCTGGATGCTGGCAGGGTGCTGCTTACAGCTATTGGGGACACACCTGCATAGGACACCTCTTCAGCATGCTGCATTCTGTGGGTATTCCCATACAGAAGTGGGGGTCATGCTATACTCATTCCCTACAGCAGGGATATGACCTATGATAAACCTGTGGATGATGGTGGGTTGAGCTGAGTACATGTGTGATATGGAGGGTTCTTGCAGCTGACTCACAGATATACCTGGGACATTCCCCTTATGCTGCTTTGTGCGGGGAGATAGGCATTCTGTCATTACTTCATAACTGTGCCTTTTGTGGTCTGCCACTGATTGGTCAGACTACATCAGTATTCCATACTACACAGACAACTAATGTGCTGCTAACCTGTATGTACAATTCCAAAGGTGTGTGCAGCTGACAGTTACGTTTTATGTACTGTGTCTAGGGTACTTCCACCTGTGTACTGTGTGAATGTTTGGACCCACATTCATGGCATGTCCATCTTTCAGATGGTGACAGATATTGACACCTGAACAATGAGTATGGATGACTGCTGAATTGGGTCTTGTTGGGATGCATTGTGGTTGGCACTGCAGTTGTCAGAATATGGCCCTGTCATCAACAGTAGTGGCCATAGGCCACCGGGACACAACCCTCCATGCCTACATGCTGACCACTTCCACACAATGTACAACACACAACAACCTAAAACACAGAGCCCTGCAGATTGTACACATGCAGTAATCTATCCTGTAAATTGGGCCTGCTCAGGTAATCTGTGCTCCACTGTTATTAAACCCACTTGTACATGTTACTGCATTTCTACATAGGATTGGGAGGGGGACATACCTGACAACTGTAAACATTTGCTATGACTGTACTGGTATTTCAGGTTCTCTGTTGGCTTCCATTTCATTTTGTATTCTGACCTGTCATGCAGACTAGAGGCATATCAGCTGAGTACAGATCGTAGGTTTTATTGACCTACATTTCGGTCTCAGACTTCATACCCTGCAGAACTAACATACAACTGCCTGACCTGTTGTAGTCTGTCTGTGTAGGTCTGAAGGGGGGCTGTTATCCATTGCCATTAATTGGAGGCCTTAGCGCAGCCTTTCTTTATGGTCATCTACACCTGTCCTGCTGGCTGAGGCTGTTGTTGGGTACATGAACCTCACTGACACGCATGTGTGTGTCCTATGGACACACATTTGGGCCACCACATGTACTGCAGTGGGATTTGTCACCTTGTCTAGTATTACCTACTTTGTTGACACCAGTATTCATTATGGATTCAGTGCTGCCCATATAGGTGTCCACTATCTGCTGCCATCCCATTCAGCCACCCAATTCCCTTGCATGCTCACATCCATACTATAGCTACAACTAACGGAACATACTCCTCCATTCATCAATTGATAGGAAGAGTGAGTTACTTGTGGCTGTGCTAGTATTGAGGATGGTACTAGAGGGCTGACTATGTCAGAGGCACATAGTACACTCCCTATACACGATAAAGCACAGGTAGTGTCATGTTTGGCATCCCTTTTACTGTATGTGCGAGTCAGAGAAAGGTGGCATTCCCTGGGTTCTTACCATGTCAGTGTATGTGCTATGCGTTGCTTCTTTGCCAAAGCCTGGGCATACTGGGCACACCTCCTTCTGCTGACATGGGCAGGCTCAGGTTGTTCCTCCTCCGAGTCACTCTGTGCCTGTGCTGGCCTTGGTAATGGTGGGTGACTGTGTGGCCCTGCCCCATGCTGTTCCTGCTGCAGCTGTTTCCGCAGGATCATATTGTGTAGCATGGCACATACAATGAAAATTGATGTACATGTAGCTGGAGAGTACTGCAAGGCTCCACAGGATATGTCCAGTTACTGGAACCGTGACTTGAGCATCCCAAACACACGCTCTATTATGATTCTTGTTTGTGGGTGTGCCTCATTATGGAGTTCTTGCTTGGGTGTATGTGCATTTCTGATGGGTAGCCATATGGGATGTCCCCACTGGCAAATCTCTGGTACAGCTGTGTCATATGTCAGATGGGGGAGTCATGATTGCTTCCAGGGCTGCCAGCACACATGTTCATTATAATGCCCTGGGCATCACACACAACCTGGCAGTTGATGGAGGGGAAGCCCTTGCAGTTGTGTAGACCCTACCCCACTCACCAGGTGGTTCTTTGATGTATATGTGTGTGCAGTCTATAGCACCCACTACCTCAGGGTATTCTGCTATTTGGTGGAAGAGATGCATATTGCTGGCCAACAGCTCACGGGTGTTGAAGAAATATATGTGCTCACTGGCATGTGCTGACACGGCATCCAGGAACTGGTGGAGTACCCTGTATGCTGATGCCTGTGAGATCCCCATTATATCCCCAGTTGGCCTTTGGAAGGTACCTGTGGCTAGTATTCTTAACCCTACACATACATTGGTATCCACTGGGATGGATTCCCCTCTGTTGGTTCTGTGTGGGAAGTATGGGCACAGCTCAACAATTTGCTGTAGGATGTCCCTGTCCACCCTATAGCTCTCCACTATCTCCAGCTCATGTAGCCCCTGGTAGGTTACCCTGGGTCTGTACACTCTTCTCCTTCTCCTCACTGTGGGGTGGCTGTCAGCATTCTCATCCTCACCACCCTCAGCCTCTTCCACATATTGATGTATGAGACTGACAGCAGCCCCTATTATTTTGTTAGTTTTTTCTGGTAAAATTTCCCTGCCTGTGTACACCAGTGGTGTAGAGTTTGTGGGAAACACCAGAGTGAAAGGTGTTTGCATAGTTTATAGTAGTGTGCTGGGCTGGGCTGCTGCCTGTGTAATTGGCTGATTCTGATACGTTTCACCTGCCAGCTGTGCTAGTTCTCCTTGATTACCTTCCTACTGCTGTTTTCCCTTCCCATTGCCTTCCCATTTAAGCCAAAAGGCACGCCACCCATACCCAGTGCTCAGATGTGAACAGAGCTGCTATTTCCTGTTTTTTTTTGTTTTGTTTAAAACCAGTTTGTGGAATGCACACCCGTTTAGGCAATGTAAATACTGCTAGGAAGCTTTAGACACACCCCCTTCCTTACCTGTGCTTAGTTTAGGGCAAACACAGGCCACAGAGCTCCAATATGCTTACTGCATCCATGACACTACCCCTGATGCGGTCATCTACCTCTTAGGTTTGCACCATGGTTTTGCTGCACTTACACGGTTGGGTTCTAGCTAACACTGAGGGGAAATCTGTGGTTCAGTATCAATCCCCTCATTTAAATAGAACTGACTGCTAATGCATGGCTACTGAGACTGACACTCAGCCTTCCCTCTAGCAACCACTGTTCAATGGCATTGTTGTCTTCTGCATGCTATTGACTATTATGGCAGAATGCTGATTTTGGTTTAAAAGCTTATTTCCAGCTTTTTTTATTTTATTTTTGGGCCGATCCTGTTTGTGCACAGCTGCCCTATGCTTAAACAGCCAAAATCGACCAAAAAAAAAAAAAAGTTTTTTTTTATAATTTTGCAACTATTTACCATGCATGCCAATGGCCATATATTTTTTAATTGGAGTGCCTACTACATTGAATACATGCTTTCTTTGGAGCTGTCATGCCTCCGTTTTGTAATTTTCAGAAATGTATTCGGTTAGTAACTGAATACATTTCTGTAGGTTACACTATTCCTGCACAGACACCTGCATGCTTCCTGGATCGGTAATCCACCTCATTTGCATGGTTTTCACCTGCAAATGGGGTAATTTGTATACAGGAGCTATGTCCATGCAGGAATAATGTTGGGGTATTCATGCACATCCCAGGAGCTCATTCCTGGATCGCTCATCGGCCATATTGCGTGCAGCAGCTCTTGCACTATTCCTGCACACCGTGTAGAGCTTGCTGAATCCTGGGGCTTATCTTTCCATAGGATTATGCAGGTGTGCATTTTATTTTCAATTAATTAAGTGCTTGCAGTAACTGTTTCATTTTCTAATTATGCAATATTACTTGAAATAAAATAAATCCACACAACTGCTTCTTAAAGACATACCACCTGATCATAAAAGAAAAAAAAAACTTTCTTTGAACATAAAATAAAAAACAAAGACCTTTCTTTGAATATAAAATCACTGTCTTTGAAACATGTACTATTGCTTACCTTATCTTCTTTGCTGCCTTTTTTGCTCATTTTGCTTTCTTCTTTATTTCTTTATATTATTTGCCACTTTCTTTTCCGTAATCACTATCCCAGCACAATGACTATTGTGCTGTGTCTTTCTATTCCAACAGGGTTCCTTGTATCAGTGTTTCCTTTGTGTAGTTACTCTATTTTCTATTTCATCTTATTGAATAGACTACTTCCTCCCCTTCCTCAAGTAACTGTCACTGAACATGGTTCAAGTCAGACATTAAGGTACCACATATCTGCATTGCTTTAATCTTTCTTAAAAACTCCTGGTTATTGTTTTCAGAGATGGGATTCACCATACTTCACAACCTCTTAGTGCAAGAAATCTGGACAAAGCCTGACAAAGTGGGGGAACAAAGGCCCCAAAATAGGGACAGTTTGTAAATATTGCTCTTATAAACTTAGACATTTGCTATAGTAAGAGGGTTTGTGTTAACATCCATTTTCTGAAGGATATCAAGTCGGAAACCCAAGTGTATGTAATTATTTAGTGACTTCAATCCTCAGAACATCCTGGTGACTTGTCAAAAAACACAAATTTTATCAGGAACAGACCAAAAATATGAGGCAAAAATCTGGACATTCTGTAAAAATCTGGACAGTTGAGAGGTATGGGATTCATCCTTTCTGCATTTGTGTCTCGGAGTGGAATGCAATTATAAAGGTGGGCCATTATATCACTCCCTGCCTCCCAGTTTAGCTTTCTTATGTAGTAGATTTCCTTAACATGCCTCTCTCCACTCTGTCTTTATTATTTAGCTATCATACTTCAGTATAACATTCATAACAACTTCTATTTTCCCTGTTTATGACCATTTTACCATTGTAATTTATTAACCTATACTCATGGCAGATCTTTTGAAGTCTTTCTTCTGGCCCTTAGCCCTGCTGGTGGTGTACAGGGATAAAACACCAATTGTCTAGGTAATCTAAGTTTAATTAGTGGTTCAGGTGTTTGATAGCACAGGATGGAGGATGGGCATGTCTCTCCTGTCCTAGAAGGGAGGAGGAGGAGTGAAGATCAGTCATTTGCTGAGCTCTGGCTGAGGTTTTAGCAGGTGTGGCCACTATATGGGTCCAGGTTGGTGTATGCACTCAGGTCACTCCTGATTCTCTGGGCAACAAGGCATGCAGATACATAATCACATTCAGGAAGGGCATTTGGGTTTGTTTAAAGTCCCAGTCCTCTTCAGGATGATAATACTACACCCAGTAGTGCAAGTTTTGCTGTCCAGGGACATTAAAAGTCAAACCAGAGAAGTCAAGCCATCACCCTGTAGGAATGAATGGGCCAACTGAGCATTCTTACAGAAAGGTTATGGTCAGAAAGGGTACCACACAGATAAAAAATAACTATTCTTTACCTTTTCCATTTGCCATCTCCACCTACTGTCTTATTGTTTTTTTCTGTTTTGCCTTCTTTTTTTGCATTACACTACTGCACCCATTTTCTACTCAAATACTGTTCTGTTTGTTTACCTAATATTGCCTATCCCTGTTTCCCATATGCTGTTATCCTTCACCACATGGCATATTATCATAACCTAAAAGGTACATCAGTCACACCTGTTAATGTCTACAGCCTCCTAGCCTTGCTTTAGGTGCCAGCAACTGAATTATAGCTCAAATCCGATATCAATTTGTCTCCCTATATAGAGCAGATCTACTGCTCTTGATAAAGTAACGAGTCAAGTAAAAGGGCTGGAGATGCAGTAATCTTCCTCATTACAAAGAAGGTACAATACAATATGATAACTTTCTTTCCCAGCAAGAGTCATAAGGATACCTCTACTCCATACCATTCAGCAAGACATAGGCTGTTTTGTTTACTACTTAGGGATTCACAGTTCCATTGTGTAAGATGACTAATATTTACTGTTTTTTCAACACCCAGGAATCTGTTAGCACCTGTTTACTTAAGTACTCACTTCACTAACCTGTCAATACACCTGTTCAATCTAATCACAAATCATGCAATTACTCACTACTATATCATCACCTGTCTTCCTTCCAATTTGCTCCTTCCACTTGTTCTTGTCTTACCTACCTTCCGTGTAAAACTTACTAACAACACAAGGACTGCACTTATATATTACAAGTTTTCAACAGGTGTTTACTTCTTTCCTCTGTCCTCACTTGCACATAGCCACCTCCCATCAATCAAACTACATGAAGTGTAGATATGGAGACTCTGGTAAGCATTCTTTTACATCGCCAGCATTTCCATTGATGTAGTGCATATGTTACCATGGGTCACTGCACAAATCTGCATCTCTTCAAATGATATAGAAGGGCATAGATCACTTACAAAAATATTGGCTCCCAGAAGGGCTTGTAGATTTAAATTATTCTTATAAATAAGCAGTATCAGTGGCTTGGCAGGCGGTATACTCGCTTTTGTGCCAGAAGGTCATCATGCTGTGGGTTCTATTCACAATTCAGGAGTTTGGATTGCTGATGCTGTAGTGCAGCAATATGGGTTACTGCACTCCTGAGTATATCCTTCTTTGGAGAAGATGTTAAACCAAGGTCCATTCTGCTTAAGTTGATGGTAGCTCAAATGTAAGTTGATGGTAGCTCAAATGTAAAAGATCCCAACAGCACCTACTGAAAACTATATAAGGGTTCTTTATTGATTTTCGTAACATATTTACATTATTTACATATTATACATTATTTGCAATTACATACATTTTCCATTTACAATTTAATGCATTATTATATACTCCAGTTCCCCTTTTTTCCAAAACCAAAAATGTATCTTCTTCATAATTTCCAATAATATTCATTTTCCATTAAATTTCATTTCATAGGATTATAGGATCATAGGAGGTTGCTAGGCTAATGGCCCTGGGACCCTTACAAGCCTAGCCAAGAGTTTATCCCTAAAAAAGAAACCTCAGTCAACATTTGTCACCACTGTCAATGAGGGACACAGGTGGAACCCCTGGGACAAATTTGTAGTTTCCCATCCACTCATCAAGGTTGTGCTTGAAGAGGGTCAGTGACGTGCTCTGTTTGACATATATGGGCAGTCTATTCCAGAGACAGGGCAGCCTCTGGGAAACAGACTTGTCTCTCCAGCAGGTTTTGTTAATGTTGCATATTAGATTTAGACCTTTTGATTAGGTAATGCACCAGAAGTTAGACTTACGGATTTGGAGCATCTCTAGTAGGGCAGGGTCCGAAATTGCCTTGTAGGCGAGACACAGATCACCTTTGAGTAATCTGAATGATACTGAGTAGAGTGATAGTGATTTGAGCCTGTACACATAGGATAGGTGTTGGAGGCCATGGATTCTTTTTTGTGGGGTATTTCTGTGGCTTTTCCAGCTGGTGCAGGTATTTGGAGAGGTACATACCAAATGAGGCATTGTACTTAATTATTGGCCTAATCTTTTTTTTCTGGATGCAATCCCTTTACTTATGAGATGAACCAAGTAAAGGGCTTTGCTTTTCTGACCACTGCCACTACATGATGGTCAAATGTGAGATCATTGTCAACCTGTGTACCTAGGTGTCTCACCACAGGTTGTGTGCTTAGGGGGTTGCCATTGATGTGCTAATCAGTAGGGGGCTGTATTTTTACTGAATGGTATGATAACGCATTTTTTTGCATTTAACTTAAGGCCATGACTTTGGCACCAGTCATTTGTCGCTGTGAGACCCTCTTGTAGTATGTTAAAATCATTTGTGGAGTCAATGACAGCACCCAACTTACGGTCGTCCATAAACTTGGTCAGCCACAGGCATTTTGTCTTTGCCTGGACCTCTGAGAAGTAGATGCCAAACAGTAGGGGTACCAGGACAGATTCCTGGGGAACACCACTAGTGATAGCTCTGCTGTCAGAGGAGGAGGCACCTATTTTGACCTTGTGGGTGCCAGTTGGCCACCCACCTGATGAGATAAGGATTTATGCCAAGTTATGTTAGCTTTTCGATGATGCCCATTTCATTTAGTCTTTCATTCCATACAGTCCATAAAATATAAAACATCTTTTTATCAATTTCATTTACCTCCTTCTCCCTTTTATTACCATAATACCCATATTCTAACATATTCATATTTAAGTCTTCTACATTTTTAAAACCTTTCAATATCTTATTTTCATATATTTTCATCTGCAACTCCTTTATTCTATTACAATTCAAAAAACATGCTCCAGTGTTTCCATTTCTCCACAAAATTCCACACTCTTTTTTTGTATTCTTTTATATGGCATATTGGCTTTAACAGGTAACTTACTTATTGGCAGTCTCCATAAAAATCTTTACATTCATAAATTTTCTTGCACCACCCAAATCTTTTTATTATTTTTCTTTTTTCATATTCTAAATGTCTCCATGGATAAATATAATAATGTTTATTAATTATGTTCAAATGCCATTGTTTTCTGCTTTTTTTCTACATCTTTTATATTCAATTTCCATAAGAAAATTTTGTTTTGATAGTCTTTCATTCCATCTTTTTCCTGTGACTATCCTTTACCCAATGTCCGTATAGTTATCTTTCATTATTACATTTATGAAATCTCTAGTCTGGTCTTTCAATCCTATCAAAACTTTGCAAATATTCAGAGATGCTGCATGAACAATCAGATTAATTAATCCTAACCCCTTCCTCTTCTTTGACATACAAAATCCCTCTTCTAACTGGCTTTAACCTTGATCCCCATATAAATGAAAATATAATTGACATTAATTCTTTCTCATACTTTAACAGAATCATATATACACTTGCTAAATATGTAATTTTTCCCAAAAGGATTGAATTTAAGTATATTTTTTTCTTGTACACCAGCTCATATGTCTTCCAAAACATACATATATGTCTTTTGTATAATCTTCTCCTGTTGTTTCTGTCTGTGCATACTTGTTCCAGACTTTATCCTCAAAATATATATAACCTCTTCATTAAACTGAATACTTTCTACGCTGTCAGCTATTCGAAGCCCTTTACTCTTGTCTTTATTTATACATTAACCAGCGACTTTTAAATACTGGTTTAATTGTTAATCTCCAATTCCATCCACTATTTATTCTTAGTAATTAAAACTACATCATCTGCATAAGTAAGAATGAACAATTGTTGGACTCCTTCTCTCATCTTGTATACTGCTATTCTTAATACCCTGTTCATTGTATTAACAACTGCATTCATACTTAACTCAAATAAAATTCTACTTGCAGGACATCCTTGCCTTATCCCCCATTTTATTTTTATTTCTTCGTTTAACCAGCCATTTAATATTATTCTCACATTATTATTTTCATACCCTGAAGAAATTACCTTTATTATTTTATCACTTATATTGCATTCTTTCAATATATCCCATAAACATTCATATTGTATCCTATCAAATACTTTATTCAAATCTCCTGCCATAGCTTTAGCCTCAGCCTTCTTATTTATAATATCATCTATCCCTTCTCTCACTATCATTAATAATTCTTGACTTCCTTTCCCTTTTTTCTAATGAATGAATATTCAATCAATTTACATGTTTTATTTTCTAACCTTTTCCCTATTATTTTCATAAATACCTTATAATCTGTATTATTCAATACTATAGCTTTCCAATTTCTTATCCTCCTTTTCTCCTTTCTTCCATGTAAATCTAATCACTCCAATACATATTTCTTGTTCTACTACCCCTTTTCTAACCATTCATTTAGTACTTCCACAAAATACCCTTTTTGCCATTCTTCCATATAATTATACATATGATATTTGATTCCATCCAGTCCAGTAGCTTTTTCTATATTTACTTCTTTTAAAATATCATTCAATTCTTTTACACTTATATTTTCTTCTAAGCTTTCATTATCTTCTTTATTCAATTTTGTAACCTTCCATTTTGTTTCTCTTTTATCTCCTTCCTTCTAAATGTAATTTCTCTATATTTTCTTATTACCTAAGATTATTGCCTCAGATAATCTTTCCTGTGTAATCGCTCTTTCCCCTTTATCATCCTACAAGTTTCTTGTTATTCTCTTTTTCTCTTTTGCTACTTTATTTAAATACTGTGCAATCTCTTTTTTCCCTTGTAAAAATACCTTTGCTTACATAATATATATTTTTTTAATTTTCACCTGGTTCATTTCATATATTTCTTTCTCTTTTTTCATAAAAAAATCTATCTTATCTTGTAACACTTCTCTAAATACTTCCTGACACAACTGTTGTATTTTTGTTTCTCTTTTATTCTCCTAACATCTTGACATTCCAAAAACACTTTTTATATTTTTCTTTGAAACTTAAACACTTACTTGTACAGTCTTCATAAAAAAATCTCATATCTACATGATCTTTCCATAACTGATTAATCTTCCTTCTACCATCCTTATTTTGTTGTTCTTATAATACTTCCTTTTCTTGAACTTCTGCTCAGATGGCTAAGTGATCTGAAAAACCTGCTACTTTTATTTTTTCTTAAACAACTTTCAAACTATCAGATAGTATAAAATAATCTATTTCCATTTTTATATCATTGCTTTATATATATATATATATATATATATATATATATATATATATATATATATAATTTCTGCTTTTTATTATTTTGATATAATCCTAACATAATTTCCTTCTTTCTTTTTCTTAGATAACAATTAAAATCCCACACCAATATTATTTCCATATTCACTCCAACACAATGTAATGTTTTAAACATTTTTTCTCTTTCTTTTTTGTGATTCTATATACATCTTTTTCCCACCGTATGTCTATCACAGTTATTCTACCTAATTCTACTATAGTGTAATCTAAAACTTTTATTGTTTCATGGCATAATATACCTAATCCAGAAAATACAGCCTTTTCTGTGTTCCAAAAAATGTTACCATCCCATAATTCTTCTGTTTGTAACCTTTCTTCTTCTGTTAATATTCTTATATCTTCTAATATGAAGACACACATACCAAGTGTTGAACACCATTCTAATACATCTAATCTTCTTTTAATATTCTTTCTACTGTTAACATTTCTAGCTACGATTTTCAGCTTTCTTGGGAATTCCAAGATGGCTGCACACTGAGTAGCAGCTTGTTTTTAGCTCTCCCAGTGTGAAAACAGAAACTCAGCAGAGAAGGTCAGTAGACTTATGCTTATGAGTGAATTTCAGTAACTGGCTAGTGAGTACACTGCCTGGATGCCAGGAATAAAGAAATAAAGACCTGGAAAAATATCAAAAAGTGAGGAAGAAACATTGACTAGGGAGAGTTATGTAGCTGTTCATCAAAATGTAATGCAACCTTCAGATATGACTTCCAATAACCTCCAAGATGATATAAGACAACTGCAATCAGACTTGGTTAAAATAAACAAAACACTGATACAGTATATAAACACAAACAACAAAATGTTAGAACAAATGGAAGAAGCTTTAAACAGATATTCAGATGAGATGATAAAGCTGCAAAAATCAGAGGTTGAAATTAAGAAAAGGCTTGCTGAATATGTAACTGCCCAGGAATAGATGTTTAAAAAAATAATAGAAATAGATGGCAGAGCATGTAGGTAAAACTTGAGATTTTCAGCTATACCAGAGAAGCTGGAAGGAACAGATTAAATTTATGAAAGCACAAATAAGCAACTGGACTGGTATTCCACAGCAGGACTTATTAGATGAATAGGCACATTGTGTGTATATTCCAAATCTAGCTATAAGAAAACAAACTAGATCTTTTATAGTAAGGATGCAATCCTAGCAGCATATAGCGTTGCTTTTGTCAAAACTGTGGCAGAAAGACAAAATACTAAAAGTAGGAGACAGCAGAGTATTTGTGGAGAATGATTACTCATTGTACACCAGGCAAAAGGGAACTAAATTCATTCCTCTATTCAGAGAATGTCAAAATGCAGGTGTGAGATTCAAACTGCTGTATCCAGATGTCTTCAAGGTATTCTTCCCTGAAAGGACAAAATAATTTTTTGATTAACTGCATGCTAAGGAGGAAATATGAAAGTTTGTCCAACAAAAACTGAGCTGTGAAACAAAAGGAGATTCGGCTTCTTGTTCCTCTGGTAATAAAGACCACAGAGGGACTGCACCTGTGAAATGTTTTCCAGTATTTCAATGGAAAACGTTGGAGAGAAGGAAGGGAGCATGAGAGCTGACTAGAAGAATTGAGAATACAGTGGAAAAGAAACAGAGACAGGATTTGGGTGATGGAGAAGAACAGTAATAAAATCAGTAACTTAATGTGGGATTACAATGCAATAATTATTTTTGAGAAATATGACAGCACAAGAAAATATGGAAATATTGGACTTCTTCAAATGTTTCTGCTGAGTGAAGGACTCTAAAGTATATGCCCTACATAATGTCATTAATGTTTGGAAAAATGTTTTGGGGAGAGGAAGAGAGGGGAAAATGCTAACTGTAAGTAAAGAAAATGCTTTATTTTCTTAATAGTACTGTGTGTTGCATGGTTTTCTTTGCATGCTATTTTTGGGTGTAATGGGAATTGTAAACAGGTGTTGTTTTTATTTTTCTCCCCTTTTCTCTCTTTTTTCTTGTGCAGTTTTGAGAAACATAGGCAATGTGTGTGTGTGTGTGTGCTTTTTTTTTTCCTTTCGCCGCCACCCGCTCGAACTCGTCCGCTAATGATTGGCAGTAGAGTTTTACATGCTGGCTTGCTGGGCGACAACCTTCAACGGACAACCTTCAAGCCCATTCAATGTCGTCGAAACATAGGCAATGTAATGATTAAAAAAAAAAATAATAATAAATAAATAAATAAAAAAGGAGCCTGGCTAAGTGGTATGACAAAGTTCAAATTAATGTGCTTTTTTTCATTCTTGCACGGGGAAATGGCTGATTGTGGACCTTTGTTTTAAGACAGAGAGCAAGTAAATTAAAACATAAAATTTAATATTATAAGGATTTTTTCTAACACTTGCAAATATGTATACTAAGTAGCATTTATGCAGCTGATCTTCATGCTTCCATGGAGACAATCTGATAAAGAGACACTTGAGACATTCTGGAGGAAGGGGATTGGCTGAGGGAAAAGAAGAACAAAGAACAGAGAAATTGACTAGGACATAATGTTCCCTGAAAACAATCCAGGGTTTTCCCAGGTGAGACGGCTTTAAAGATAATACAAAACCAGTTAGATTCGAAGTAAATTACTGTCATTTTTTTTAATGCAATGGGGATGCTATTATAAAGATGTGCTTATTTTTCTTGGTCACCCTTCTTCTCTCTTTTTCTTTGGTCATTTTTGAGAAATGTAGGCACTGCAATGAAAAAATGAGGAGGGGAGGAGATGGGGAGAGTGGAAGGGTTTGGTTAAGAGAATATGGCAAAAGAAAAATCAGTGTGCTTTTTTCCCATGCTTGCATAGGGAAATGACTGAGTAAATAGCTTAGGCTTTATCCAGTAGCAAGCTTATTACAAAGCATGTAAATGAAAAAGAATATTGAATATTGTAAGGCTTTTTTTCTGATAAACAATGTACTCTTAGCAGTTTTGTGTCTGGTTTGCATGTCACTAGAAGAAAATTTGATAAAGAGAAATGGCTTGGAGAAAGTGTTTACTGAAATATTCAAGTGTTTTCTCAACTGGGAGAGTTATACAGATATACAAAATCAAATAGCAGTTACTAATAGCACAGGCTGTAGCATGCATCTTAGCATGACTAACCTTTCTTTTTGGCTAACTTTAGCCAGTTTGTGTAGCTATCAACTTAGAACTTATGTTCTTACTGGGAAGCAAACACTTCAATATTTGAACATGTACATAGTTTTGTGTGTTATTAAGTTCATAGGTTCTAGGAGGGTTTTTTTTTGGGGGGGGGAGTTGTTTGTTCTATTTGAGGGCTTTCAAAAAAAAACAAAAAGTTATGTAAGATGTGACATAGGCACAAATGGATATGAAATGAAGCAGCTGTAGAAAAGACTAACCTGACAAACAGTATATACATATAACATAAAAGTTGGAGCTAGACATTTAGAAAAAGAGCAGTTATATATAAAAAGTGGTAATAATAACTATATAAGAAAATGACACTTTCTGTAATGTCTTTCAATCTGAATGGTCTTTCAGATAAATATAAAAAAGAAAGAGTAGTGAACTCTGCCTAACATATAAAGCTATGTCAAACCCAGAGCTGTTGGACATGCTACACCTAAAGAAATCCCAATCCCTCCGAACTACACGCTCTAGGGACCTAAACCTTGTCACCACAATAAACATGACATGCTGTAGGGTTAGATTCCTGTCCCAGAGACTTCCCATACTCTGGAACAGGCTACCCATCTATGTCAAGAAAAGTTCTTCATTAGCACTCTTCAAGAAAAATCTTGATGAGTGGATGGGAAATAGAAAATACACCCTGGGGATCACTTCTGTGTCTCTGCTCGACAGTGGCACAGGAAAATAACTTTATTGGGTGGCGTAAGCCAGGGAATCTTGTTGGCTAGGCGTACATTGGCCCTTGGGCCAATAGCCTAGTACCTACCTATGAACCTATGAACTATATTAAAAATTAGAGTGCAAATAGCTATGTTACAGGAGACACACCTGAAAAAACTGAACATGTGAATTTGATAAAGAAGGTTTTCAAGATGGTTATTCAGTGGAGTATCTGGGGCAAAGACAAAGAGGAATACTTATATTAATTACAAGAGGAGCTCCAATAGTGATAGAAGAGGAAAAAAGATAATAATGGAAGATACATAGCACTAAGAGACTACTGGCTAGGGAGAAGGATTACACTGCATTGCATTTACACCCCCCCCTAAAACTGCTATAATGGAGCTTAAGAAAATTCTGGGAGAAATAATCAGCTTTCAGTAAGGAATATTACTTATAGGTGGAGACTGGAATTTGGTTTGCAACAGTGAAGATGTGTCTGGGGGGTCTAGAAGGGAAAATATAACAAAGGACGTTAGATTTGTGAAGAAATTTATGAAGATGTTTGGCATGGAAGATGTGAATTCAGTACTAGGAGTTCAGAGTGAATTTACATATTACTCACCGAGTTACAAAAATTGAGCTAGGATAGATAGATTTTATATCTCACAGGAACATGTGCATTTAATTGAAGGCCTTGACACACACCCAATAACTATTTCAGATCATGTGCCAATAATAACTAAAATAAAAATGCAAGGTAATGAAATAAAAATGAGACACTGGTGCTTTCCCACCTATCGGTTGAAAGAGAAGAATTTAAGGAATGGGTTGTGGAATTAATTTGGAAGCTACTAGGGAAGATAGAATTATCTTCTAAAAATATAGTTAATGAGTGGGATAAAATTAAAGTGGAATTTAAAACTAGGTTGGAAATAAAAGAAAAGGAGATATGGTAAATCAGTAACAATAATTATTTAGAGGGATTGATAAACGTTAAAGTACTGCAAAATAGGGCAAATCTTTCAGAACAAGAAAAGGAGCAACTGCATAATGCTAAACAAAAAATAAGAGATTACCTCAATGATATGCACAAGTTTAGAAAGATTGCTGTTATGCAGCTGTTTTGTGATAATAATTCTAGGGTACAAAAACTTTTAGCACAACAACTCATGCAACAGAAAGTGGGTGGAAAGGGCAGCCACTAAGCTTAGGGAGCCTATAACAAGGAAGATAACAAGAGACCCTGTAGAAGTATTAGAAATATTTTGGAAATTTTATAAAAAATTGTATAAAGCAGAGAAATATGGAAATCAAGAAAAGGTACAAATGGAAATGTTTATGGAAGAATTAAATATGTCAAAGTTAGAGGTAGATGAGGCTCCATTACTAACAGGAGAGGAAGCAAGGAGACAAAAATGGCTATGTATAACTAATCTACAGTAAAGTCCCCAGGAATAGATGGTATTCCTGTGGAAGTTTGGAAGTTAGGAGAAAAAACCTGATAAAGATCTGGAAGATTTTGTTTAACAGTATTTTAAGAGGAGGAGAGGTACCAGTATCCTGGAAGAAGGCGGTGGTAACTGTAATACCTAAAGAGGGTAAAGATCCATTGGATCCAGCTTCATACAGGCCTATTTCAATACTAAACTATGATTATAAAGTGTTTGTATCTATAATGGCTAAAAGAATGGGAAAAATGATACCAAAATTGATACATATGGATTAGTGTGGTTTTGTGGAGGGGAGGCAAACATTTGACAATATTAACAGAAAATTGATGATCCAGAGGGAAGCAGAATGTAAGTAAGTACCACTTTTGCTGGTGGGTCTTGATGCAGACAAAGCATTTGACAGAGTAGACTGGAGCTTCATGAGCAGGGCAATGGAAGCATTTGCTTTACCTGATACAATTATAAGGTTGATTAGAAGAATATATGAGGGAGCAAAGGCATGAATTAAAGTGGGTGGGGTCCTCTCCAATAATTTCTGCTTGAGTAGAGGAACCAAGCAGGGTTGTCTACTTCCCCCTTTGCTGTTTGCATCATATTTAAAACCATTGGCAAAGAAAACAAGGGACTCCGAAATTCAAGGATATAATCGGCATGGTAGTCAGGAAAAACTGGCTCTGTTTGCAGATAATATTATTTTATACATGACAAAACCAGAAATGGACATTACAGTGTTGTGGAACATTTTAAGACAGTTTCAAATCTTCTCGGGATACAAAATTAACGAAGCTAAAACAAAGGCATTAGAGGTAAATTATGTACCTACACATGAATTGGTCCAACAATATCCATATTTATGGGGACGTGATAAAATGAAGTATTTAGGAGTATGGATTACAAATGACTCTGGTGGCAGCTGAGGATATGTGGGAAGAGACTAAACAGAAGATAATACAAAAATTGAGAAACTGGAAGTTTTGTTATATGGATATGGATACTAAGATACAAGCCATTAAAATGTTTTTAGTCCCTTTAGTCTTATATACAGGTCAGGCATAATTTTATCAGTCAGAGGAGAAGTTTATGGATAGCAATTAAAAAAAGAGTTGAAGGATTTTATCTGGGAAGTGAAGACAGCAAGGGTCAAGTGGGATAAGCTGATTCTACCAATAGAACAGGGCAGACCCAGATTACCTAATTTGAGGGGGTATTTTAGAGCAATACAGTAAAGGCTCTAATACATAGCACAAGCAGAAAACTATAATTCAAAGTAGAAAGAAATGATGCTGATACAGGGAGGAAGCTCAAGAAATAAGGAGAGACTGGGATTTTGGATGCAGACTCTTAAGGAGAACAACCAAAATCATACAGAATATTATATTCATGAAATAGCAGGAAGTATTTTAAGAATCAAACCAGCACGAGAATGGAGAAAAGAGGTTTTGCCAATATGGATAACTGTGGTCAGGCATACAGATAATAGTCAAGAGGGGTCTGAATTTATTGTACAAAACTGGCAAAGGAACCAAGGTATTGAGAGCAAATAACTAGAAAGGGAAAGGTAATAGAATGGGAAGAGGCCAAAAATGTATTTGGACTGCAGGTTAGAGATTGCCTTCACTATCAAGGATTGATATCAGAGTACAGGCAAAGAGAAAGAAATAGGGGGATCGCAAATGAAAGATGAGCACTGGTAGAGTTTGTAATAGAATCGGGAACAGAAGCTGCCATTAGAAAAGGAATAGTTAATAAAATATATAAAATATTACATGATAATTATAAGACACAATCAGGGGAGCTTAGAAAGGATTGGGAAGAGAGATTGGATAAGCAATTCACAAAGAGACAATGGGAGATATAAGTCTAGAAGATTTAGGATCTTTGCCTGGAAGTATTTATGTAGGTATTTTTATACCTCGAGTAGACTCCAAAGATTTTTTCCTCAGGTGGATAGCAAATGTTGGAGGTGTGACAGGCAAGAAAGTTAGCTGGGAACATATTTTTGGGAGTGTAATGAGCTGGAAGACTTTAAGGATTCCCTGCAGACCACTCTGTCTGCTGGGTGAGCAGATTGGACCGACTGGAGAGATGATTTTTTTGAGTTTTTCTACAGAATCGGAACTGCTTAAACATAGTAAAGCCTTGCTGAGTCTAATTATGGTGGCTGCCAAAAAAAGCAATTACTAGAAAATGGAAATCAAGTCTAGATCAACTTTACTAGAAGAAGTCAATATAGTAACAGAAATAAAACAACTGGAATTGGGATCTTTAGAAAAGGGAAGTAGCAAACTACATAGGAAAAAATTGGAATTTTGGGAACAATATACGAAGAGCAGGAATGAGGCTTAAGAGGCAGAATATGAATGAGCTATATAATTCTTAACTGACAATGACTGGATGGTTTATAAGTGATGTATAATGCTTTCAACTACAGTTGTTTCAATGGTGTCTGCGATGTAAACTGCAACTAAAGTGTTATCATTTTGTATGTTTTTATTTATTTAAATGTAAGATTGCCTTTGTCATATGTGAAAATTTAATAAAAATGTTTGGAAAAAAAGATTTTCAGCTTTCTTCCTATATAAATTGTTATCTCATTCTACTTCTACCATTTGCCTTTTTTATTTTCTTTCACAACTACACTTTTAAATTGCCTTTTTCTATCTTTCACATTTTCCCTTCAGAATTGCTTTTTCCTTAACCATTCACTAATTTGTATATTCATCTTCACTTGTCTCTTATATCATTCCCTCCACTTCATAATTTCAATTTTCTCATGCAGTATTTGCTCTTCTGTACTATTTTCTTGTACTATAATCTGTTCTTCATGTTCATCTTCTAAATTTCTTTCTCTAAATATACATACATTTTTCATTTTCCATTTTCAAAACTATACCACATTTCCATCCCCAGTCCACAAACTTCTATCATCATAAATTCTTGCAACATTCATAACCTTTCTGCATAAACCCCAGGATTCAGCAAGCTCTGCATGGATTGCAGGAATAGTACAAGACCTGTTGCAGGCAATATGGCTGATGTGCGATCCAGGAATAAGGTCCCGGGATGTGCACGAGCGCTCCTGCACTATTCCTGCACAGACACAGCCCCTGTATGCTAATTGCCTCATTTACTGGTAAAAAGCAATGCAAATGACGTGAACTAGTGATCCAGGAAGCAGGCAGGCATTTGTGCAGGAATAGTGTAGACTGCAGAAATGTATTCAGCCAGTAGCTGAATACATTTCTGCAAACTACAAAATGGAGGCATGACAGCTCGTACAAATGCATGTATTAGAAGGGTTAGGCATGCCAATGGCCAAATATATGGCCACAGGCATGAAAATTAATTTTAAAATTATAAAAATTAACTTTTTTTGTTGGCCAATTTCAGTCATTTAAGCGCAGGGCAGCGGTGCGCAAATGGGATCGGCCCAAAAATAATTAAAAAAGCTAGAAATAAGCTTTTAAGCCAAAATCATAATTTTTCCATAATAGTCAATGGCATGCATAACACAACAAGACCATGGAATAGTGGTTGGTAAGGGTGAAGGCTGTGTGTCAGTTTTGTAACCATGCATTAGCAGTCAATTCTATGCAAATGTGGGCAATAATACTGATTCACAGATTTCCCCTCAGTGCTAGATTGCACCCAACCGTGTAGGTGCAGTAATACCATAGTGTAAGCCTAAGAGCTAGATGACTTCATAAGGGGGTATGTCATGCATGCTGTAAGCTTACTGGAGCTCTGTGGCCCATGTTTGCCCTAAGCTAAGCACAGCTAAGGAAGGGGGTGTGTCTGAAGCTGCCTAGCAGTATTTACAATGCCTAAATGGGTGTGTGCACCCTGCACTGGATATTAAACAAACAAACAAAAAAAAAAAACAGGAAATAACAGCTCTGTTCTCATCTGAGCACTGGGTTTGCGCGGTGCACCTCAGGGCTTAAACAGGAAGGAAATGGGACAGGAAAACAGCAGTAGGAAGGTAATCAAGGATAACTAGCATAGCTGGCAGGTGAAATGTATCAGAACCAGCCAATAACACAGGCAGCAGCCCAGCCCAGCACACTACTATAAACTTTGCAAACACCTTTCCCTCTGGTTTTTCCCACAAACTCTACACCACTGGTGTACATAAACGGGGAAATTTTACCTAACAAAAGCAACAAAATGATAAGGGCTGCTTTTGCTCTCATAAATCAATATGTAGAAGAGGCTGAGGGTGGTGAGGATGAGAATGCTGATGACCAACCCACAGTGAGGAGAAGGAGAAGAGTGTACAGACCCAGGGTAACCTACCAGGGGCTACATGAGTTGGAGATAGTGGAGTGCTATAGGGTGGACAGGTACCTCCTACAGCAAATTGTTGAGCTGTGGCCGGCCACGCCTCACACACAGAACCAACAGAGGGGAACCCATCCCAGTGGATACCAAGGTATTTGTAGGCTTAAAAATACTAGCCACAGGTACCTTCCAAAGGCCAACTGAGGATATCCTGGAGATCTCACAAGCATCAGCATCCAGGGTACTCCACCAGTTCCTAGATGCCATGTCAGCACATTCTGGTGAGCACATATATTTCCACAACACCCATGAGACGTTGACCAGCAATATGCATCTCTTCCACTAAATAGCAGAATACCCTGAGGTAGTGGGTGCTATAGACTGTACGCACATACACATCAAAGCACCACCCGGTGAGCAGGGTGGGGTCTACATAAATTGCAAGGGCTTCCCCTCCGTCAACTGCCAGGTCATGTGCGATGCCCAGGGCATTATAATGAATGTGTGTGCTGGCAGCCCTGGAGGCTATCACGACTCCCACATCTGGCATATGATGCAGCTGTACCAGAGATTTGCCAATGGGGACATCCCATATGGCCACCTAGTGGGGGATGCTGGTAACACACTGGAGCCATGGCTGATGACACCCATCAGAAATGCACACAAACCCAAACAATAACTCCATAATGAGGCACACTCACAAACCAGAATCATAATAGAGCATGTCTTTGGGATGCTCAAGTCATGGTTCCAGTGCCTTGGCATATCCAGTGCAGCCTTGCAGTACTCTCCAGCTACATGTACCCAAATTGTCATTGTATGTGCCATGCTGCATAATATGATCCTGCGGAAACAGCTGCAGCAGGAACAGCATGGGGCAAGGCCACACAGCCCCCCACCATTGCCAAGGCCAGCACAGGCACAGAGTGACTCAGATGAGGAAAAATCTGAGCCTGCCCCTGTAGGCAGAAGGAGGCATGCCCAGTATGCCCAGGCTTTGGCAAAGAGGCAACACATAGCACATACACTGACACGGTAGGAACCCAGGGAATGACACCTCTCTCTGACTCACACATACAGTAAAAGGGATGCCAAACATGACACTACCTGTGCTTAACCATGTATAGGGAGTGTACTATGTGCATCCAACATAGTCAGCCCTCCAGCACCATCCTCAATACTGGCACAGCCACAAGGTAAGTCACTCTCACTATCAATTGCTAAATGGAATAGTATGTTCTGCTACTTGTATCTATGGTACAGATGTGAGCATGCAAGGGAATTGGGTGGCTGAATGCAATGGCAGCAGATAGTGGACACCTATATGGGCAGCATGAAATCCATAACAAATGCTGGTGTCAGCAGAGTAGCCAGTACTAGACAAGGTGACGCATCCCACTGCAGGATATGTGGTTGGCCAAATGTGTGTCCATAGGACACACACAAGCATGTCAGTGAGGCTCACATACCCAACAACTGTCACAGCCAGCAGGATAGGTGTAGATGACCACAAAGAAAGGCTGTGCTAAGGACTCTGATTGATGGCAATGGAGAACAGCCCCTTTCCGGCCCTACACAGACTACAACAGGTCAGGCAGTTGGATGTTTGTTCTGAAGGGTAAGAAGTCTGGAACTGAAATGTAGGCCAATAAAACCTAAGATCTGTACTGCACTGATATACCTCTATTCTGCATGATAGGTCAGAATACAGAATGAAATGGAAGCCAGCAGAGTACCTGAAATACCAGTACAGTCATAGCAAATGTTTACAGTTGTCAGGTGTGCCCCTCCACATTCCTATGTATAAATGTAGTAACATGTACGTGTGGGTATAATAACAGTGGAGCACAAATTACCTGAGCTGGCCAAATTAGCAGGATAGATTGTTTCACATGTACAATATGCAGGGCTCTGTTGTTGTGTGTTGTATATTGTGTGAAAGTGGTCAGCATGTAGGCTTGGCGGGTTGTGTCACAGTGGCCTATGGTCAGTACTGTTGATGACAGGGCCAAGTTCTAACAACTGCAGTGCCAAACACAATGCATCCCAGCAATACCCAGTCCAGCCGTAATCCATACTAATTGTTCAGATGTAATATCTATCACCATCTGAAATATGGACATGGCATGAATGTGGACCCAGACATACACACAGTACACAGGTGGAAGTACCCTAGACAGAGAGTGTATAAAATGTTACTGTCAAATGTACACACCTTTGGAATTGTACATACAAGTTAGCAGCACATTTGTTGTCTGTGTAGTATGGAATACTGATGTAGTCTGGCCAAACTCTAGCAGACCACAAAAGGAAGATATGAAGTACTGATAAACCGCTGATGTCCCCGCATAAGCCAGCATAAGGGGAATGCCCCAAGTATATCCATGAGTCAGCTGCAAGAATCTTCCATAGTACACATGCACTCAGCTCACCCCACCATCAGCCGCAGGTTTATCACAGTCATATCCCTGCTGTTGGGAATGGGTACAATATGAACCCCACTTCTGTATGTTAATACCCACAGAATGCAGCATGCTAAAGAGGTGTCCCATGCAGGTTTGTCTGTAGCTGTAAGCAGCACCCTGCCATAATCCACACCAATGGATTAATAAGGACAGAAACTATTACCATTAACACCTTGCACACCTACCCTGTTACCCCAGGGGAATCCAGTGGCTTGTAGGCTGGGACTGTAGGAGTGACAGAATGCAGTGGCCTACAGATGGCCTGCATCACTACCAAATGCCCTACAGTACTCTGTCAAAGGCCTGTGTCTCACCCGTATTTCCAGTGTATGTTATCTCATGGAGTCCCAAACAATGACATGACACAGTCCACAGAACACAAATGCCCTAAGCCAGGAAACACACCATAAGTTCGACACAGCGGGAAAGTGCACTTGTAGAAGTTTGTAAAATCTTTTATTCGTAAAACACCATCATTTAAAATCAAACGAACCAGGTTAAGCACTTTCTTCCCCTGTACAACACTTAGGAAAGCATCAGGAAAATGTTTGAAATGAGGGGATATCCCCATAAACTTCTAGATAACATAGTAGAAGAAATAAAGGATGGCTGGGGAATTAAATACAAACCCTTGTTAGGTAGTGGTGAAACAATACAAAAAACTGTAAACAATGTTACAAGGAATGGTGTTTACAACTCAAGAATGGTCATAACCTTTGGGGTTGGGGAAAAAACACTCAGGGATATTATACAAAGGAATTGGAACATTTTTAAGGGTAATGTTGATATTTCCAGACTTTTGGGTCAATCACCAAACTTTATTTATAAAGCAGAAAAAAAATTTCAAAAATCTAATGGAGCAAGTGGTTATACAAAGACCATTGGATACAAAAGGAACAACTAGATGTGGAAATTGTAACCAATGCACCTTTATTTTAAACAAGGATATAGTACATATTAAAGGCCATCATAGAGGCATTTTTTTACAAAAAGGTAATTGTAACACTAAAGGGGTAATATACATTTCAGTGTGTCAGAAATGTGATAATTATTATGTGGGTAAAACCACTAGGAATTTTAGGACACACATTTATGAGCATTTATATGCTATTAGTACGAACAACATGAAAAATGCACTTTACAGACACACCCTAGTTTGCCAGGGTGACACGATGTTTAAATTTGGCATATTAGAAGTTGTACCACACAACCCAAGAGGGGGCTGGTGGGAACTTCTAGAAGATTTGAGAGAATTTTATTGGATAATTAAATTAAATGCCTTGGAAGCACCAGGTTTAAATGATCATTTATCCCTGGTGCTTATTTTAAGGAAAAGGGCATTAATTTTATGAATTTTATAATTTTTCTAACTTATTAACTCCTTAATTCACTCATTCATGTTTATTTGTATTCAATTGTGGACATTTTGTAAAACATATATATTTTAACTTAATGTATTCAAACATCTAATTGATTAATTGATTGACTGAGTGTCTTGGTTTAAATAGGTTGATCCTATGGAAATATGTATTTGGTTCTGAGGATTTCCCCTAAGTGTTGTACAGGGGAAGAAAGTGCTTAACCTGGTTCGTTTCATTTTAAATGATGGTGTTTTACGAATAAAAGATTTTACAAAATCCTACAAGTGCACTTTCCTGCTGTGTTGAACTTATGGTGAGTTTCCTGACTTAGGACATCTGTTTTTTTGTTTTATTGTTACCTGTTTGATGTCCTTCACCAATGGTCTTTTCGGATTATTGGTTGACACAGAACACAAATGCAAGGCCATGTCGACAAATCCCAGTGGCATGTCCACCATGTCCTACTGCATGAACTGCAGACCAACCCCTAAATACTGCTGCAATGAAGTGATAAGTATAGGGATACTTATCAGATATCACTTCCATAATGTTAGGAAGAGGATAGAATAACGGGGGGGGGGGGTAAAAGTATGGATGCCATGGAGTGTGTGAAGTCTGAAACTCTGATGTGTGCCCATGCTATCCCTGCCTGAAAACCCAGGAATGGGTAGCTACAAACCTGCTCATAAACCACAATGTGAAGGATGACCAGATATATGAGCCCTGCCTCTGGGTAACCTGTGTGAATCTGTACAGCTGAGAGGTATGAACACAGCAGGATATGGCCATTCTATCATGTTGGTAAATGTACAAGCATGGGATCCTCAGCCACCACAGTACCAAGGTGCTGGACCATTTACACAGACCCATCAGCAAGTGTCTGCAGCTCCCCCTCCAGAATGGCATGCTTGTGCAAGAATATGTAGGCTGCAGACCACAATACTGGACACAGCTTCATTCATCTTGTATTCCCCAGGAAAATACTGTGAGCAAATACGTATATCTGTCAGTAGTTGATGACATAATACATCACAGTGTAAAACAGTACATATGTCTGAATATTTCTGCCAACACCAAAACCATGTAGCAGAAGCAGCACAGACACAATTAGTTACAGTATCCCACTATCCTTTGCCCATTGTGACTCCATATTGTCAACCGATCTACAGATATCTGGCAGAAACACGTTGCTAGCTGTAGGTGTGGAACACAAATGCCTGCACTGGAGTACAACCTGCCTGGAATGGATTCACACATTCAATACAGAAGGTCATACTGGTCATGCTCCCACACTTAGAGAAATAAAGCCCATGTCTGGCAGCAACAGTGGACTATACATATCTGTCAGTCGCAGATGTCAGTGCACACTCACCACATTGCACACCAGTCATGCTTTGCACACACATCTGATAGGAATACACACATATATCCAAGGACAACACATTATAATAGGTCAAACATACACAAACAGAGCTGTGGGGAAGAGAGAGACAGACAGTGACAAAGAGCTTCCCATCATGAGGCCTGTCCCACCCACCACACATCCAATTGACCAATATCACATGATGTGCCAATGTCTATCACTATAGACATTTGCTTCTGGCACTATAGTGTCTGTGGTGCTTGTGATAACTGTGTAACATGACAGTACAAGTCATTATTCATCTAGCAGTCATATATACAGTCCTGTCAAATGTAAAGTTTTGTGTAACTGAGTGTTGTGTGTGTGCTTCCAGAGGAATAGTTTATGTTCCATTCGCACACACTGCACTAGTTTAGCTAGCCTGCTGATGTCAGTCACCTTGAAAGACTCCTTTGGATAAAGATCATCCCTTTAAGCTCTGTGGCGTGTGCAATAACTGTGTGATGTACTAGTTAGGTAAGAGTTCTAATCCCAGACATGACAACTGTAAAACCCTGTGTGTGTGTTTGTGTGGAGGGATCAATGCTTTTGAGGCCATTCACAATCATTACACCTCCCATTGCCCTACTTTAGCAAGGCTGCTGATGTCATTCACCTTGAAATACACATTTGGATAAGAGCTAGCCCTGTATGTTCTGTGGCACGTGTGATAGTGTAATGCTACAGTGTGATGTACTAGTTAGGTAGGAGTTCTAATCCCAGACATGGCAATTGTGAAACTCTGTGTGTGTGTAGGGATTAATGATTTTGTGGCCATTCATAGACACTACACCTCCCATTGCCCTACTTTAGCAAGGCTGCTGATGTCATCCACCTTGAAATATAGCTTTGGATAAAGGCTAAACCTATAAGCTCCATGGCACATGCGGTAACTGCGTAATGCTATAGTGTGATGTACTAGTTAGGTAGGAATTCTAATCCCAGACATGGCAATTGTGAAATTGTGTGTGTGTAGGGATCAATGATGTTGAGGCAATTCATAGACACTACACCTCCCATTTCCCTACTTTAGCAAGGTTGATGATGTCATTCACCTTTAAATACATCTTTTGATAAGGAATTGTCTTATAAGCTCTGTGGTGTGTGCAATATCTGCGTAATGCTGTAGTGTGATGTACTAGTTAGGTAGGAGTTCTAATTCCAGACACTGCAATTGCAAAATGCTGTGTGTGTGCTTGTGTTTGCAGGGATCAATTATTTTGAGGCCATTTATACACACTACACCTCCCATTGCCCTACTTTAGCAAGGCTGATGATGTCATTCACCTTGAAATACACCTTTGGATAAAGACTAGCCCTATAAGCTCCATGGCATGTGCGATAACTGCATAAGGCTGTAGTATGATGTACTACTTAGGTAGGAAGTCTAATCCCAGACATGGCAACTGTGAAACTTTGTGTGTGTAGGGATCAATTATTTTGAGGGGATTCATAGACACTTTACCTCCCATTGCCCTAGTTTAGCAAGGCTACTGATGTCATTCACCTTGAAATACACCTTTGGATAAAGACTAGCCCTATAAGCTCCAAGGCATGTGTGATAATTTTGTAATGCTGTAGTGTGATGTATTAGCTGGGTAGGTGTTTTAATCCCGGACATGGCAACTGTGAAACTCTGTGTGTGTAGGGATCAATGATTTTGAGGCCATTCATAGACACTACACCTCCCATTGCCCTACTTTAGCAGGGCTGTTGATGTCATTCACCTTGAAATACACCTTTGGAGAAGAGTTAACCCTATTAGCTCCATGGTGCATGAGATAACTGTGTAATGCTATAGTGTGATGTACTAGTTAGGTAAGGTTTCTAATCCCAGACGTGGCAAATGTGAAACTGTGTGTGTGTGTGTGTGTGTGTGTGTGTGTGTGTGTGTGTGTGTGTGTGTGTGTGTGCGTGTATAGAGAGTCATGCTTTTGAGGCCATTCATCGTCACTACACCTTCCATTGCCCTACTTTAGCAAGCCTGCTGATGTCATCTACCTTGAAATATACATTTGGAGAAGGCTAGTCCTATAAGCTCCATGGTGCGTGCCATAAATGCAGAACAATGTAATAGCAGTAACTACAAAGCTATGGGTTTGAATCTCATCTGTGGCAACTGTGTGTGTACTTCAAAGATTTTGCCCCTGTTTACAGCCAGTACACATCTCAGAGCCTGACTTTAGCAGTCCTGCAGATATCATCCACCTTACAAGTATCTGTTGCGAAGCCTGCACCATGTCAGGTGAGTGGTGCATGTGGTAAATGTGTAACATAATGGTCCATAAAAATTATTAGATTGAGATTTGAACCTCACCATTGGCAAATATAAATGTGTGATTGGGGTAAAATTATTTTTGGGGTCTATCACCCACTACATCATCCAATGCCAGTATTTACAAGGGTTGGTGATGTTCCTCACCTTATAAGTACCTTGGGACAACATCTGTCCAATAAGCTCCATGGTGCATGCGATAAATGTGATTGACTGTAGTAGCAATGCATATATCAGTTCTGGCAAGTGTGTGTGTGTGTGTATGTGTGTGTGTGTGTGTGTGTGTGTGTGTGTGTGTGTGTGTGTGTGTGTGTGTGTGTGTGTGTGTGTGTGTGTGTGTGTGTGTGTGGGGTATGTGTGTGTGTGTGTGTTTGTCATCAGAATCCTGTGTGGAGGTTGCTGTGATTGTGTAATGACAGGATACATTGTGGGGTGGGTTTTGCTAAATTATTATATCGAAGACCTACTATTTGTCACAATGTCCACCTTACAAGGACAACAGATGTCAAACAGCAGAGAGGCTAGTGTAGACAATCCATAGCCCCACATGTGACATTATGGATCAGTGAACAATATAGGCAACCCTTGTATTACTCAGAGAACACTGTCCACCTATGTCTTAAACACAAACACACTTGGCTAGGCAACAACCACTATATTGGTAGTTCCCTGCATATTGCCCACAATGTGATTGCAGTGGACTATATGCCTGTTGACCACAACACTGCCACTGACATCAGAATGTATTGCAATATGTAACATCTCCTGAGTGAGTGTGTGTCATCCAGCAAGTAAAAGGACATGGCACCCTATTCCATCCCTACAATAGGCAAATAATTGCTTACAGTGGTCCTTTGCTATGCTCCCCACTGGATGCCTGCAACAACTGTAGAGTCTGCCAATGTAACCCACAAAGTGAATACCATGCCCTGTATGGACAGACACCACTAACTCCACTGAATACCTGTATCATGCTGTCAATGTAGGTGCAGGCACAACCTCATTTCCTTAGCCAGGTCTCACCACATGAGGTGAGGAATGCCACATCAGATGATAACAATCTGTCCACACAATATGCCCCAGAGACCCCAAGTACAATTCCACACATCACATTACATGCATGTGGGACATGTGCACAACCCTGCCACTGTCCATGTTATGGAATATAGATCATATACATGGCAAGCATTGCACAGCACTGGCCACCCACAATAGCAACCCAGATGAGTGGATGGTGAATACAATACCCATATGTGTGGGCTAATCCAGGGACTACATCCCTTACCCACACTGGAGACCATTGTCATGTGGTCTGATGCCAAGGTATTCCCTTTGCCTAGCCTTGTACAGCCTTCTGGCATAGTCAACTACTGCACACCTGTGAAGCAATGAACCCATGCATGTCACCACTGGCAAATGTGTGTGTGTGTGTGTGTGTGTGTGTGTGTGTGTGTGTGTGTGTGTGGAGATTAATGATTTTGAAGCTATTCACACTCACTACACCCCCCATTGCACTACTGTAGCATGCCTTATGATGTCAGTCACCTTGAAATAACCCTTTGGCCATATATCAGTCTGATAAGCTCTGTGGTGTGTGTGATAACTGTGTAATACTGCACTGTAGCAAACTAGTTAGGTAGGAGTTCTAATCCAACTGTGATAATGTGTGTGATTCCCTGAAAGCGTGTGGTTGTGTTTTCCTTGACAACTGCTTTTGTGAACAGTCACATGTAATACACTTCCCTTATTCCTCCTTTATCACTGTTGCTGATGTCACTCACCTTCAAATATACATTTGGACAGCTCTCCAATATGTAAGCTCTGTGGCATATGCACTAACTACATAACAATGTAATAGCAATACATAGTCAGGTAGGGGGTTGAAACTCACTTCTGCTAAGTGTGTGTTTGTGTTTGTTATCATTGTCCTGTGTGGGTGTTGAGGTGATTGTGTAATGACAGGATCCATTGCAGTGTGGGTTTTGCCACATCATCATTATATTGAAGAGCTACATGTCCCATTGTCAAAATTACAAGGCCAACATTTTCCAAACATTGTAGAGATTCTAGTCGACAATCCTCAGCCATAAATGTGTACAGCCATGTGCAATTACCATGTGACAATATGGATTAGTACACAATATAGGCAACCATCATTATGCCCAGATACCAGTCCCCACCCATGGATTATACACAAACAGGCTTGGCTCTTACTCTCCTACTCCCTTCCTTTCTTACTTTGTCTCTGACTGTCTCTCTCACTCCCTCTCTGGTGGATGTGGAAAAGTACACCTGCTTTGCTTAGGCAGCAACTTGTTTTTTGTAAGTGATGCTCATGATCAGCTGATGCCCTGTGCATGAATTGCAGTCCCCCACTTGCTAATTGCATGTGGAACAGCTGTGGTATCATTTCTATAGCCAATTGCATGGAAACACACCTATAACTAAACACTTCATGTGGGTGTTGGCCCTTTTCCTTTACTGTGAGCAGGACTTCATGCGGGTGTTTGACAAACAGCATCACAGGTGGTAGATGGATATACCTCTTACAGCATACACTGTGGAGACAGGCCAGCAAACAGCAGGGGGATGTTCCAGACATGAGGACAGAATGTATGTATTGCTCTTCTACATTTGAAGTAATGTTGGTTTAATAGGGTTTGTGTGGATATGGCTGTTCTACATTATTTAATATATGTCATGACAGTGTTATGTGGCTGGAGAAACTCTCACCTGTAGAGCTATCGGCAGACTGGCCAGTGTTTGGAGTCTTACATGTGTTGTGTTACTCACACATTTCCTATCTTTAGAAATGCAGCAGCATACTCTGAGGATTGCAGTCAGTACATGATGACAGCCATGTGAGTTACTGACTTCATACCCCTCAGAAGACCTATGTTGCAACAAACCCTGTTACACTATTAAATGTCCAACTCCAACACAAATAACGGCACAAATAACCCCGAAAAATGAACAGATGACAGGATGGCTCCAAACTGGATAGACGCTTTATTAAAAAGGTTACAAGCAACTCTCTATAGTTTATGGTAAGTAATGATCTGCATGTAATGCAACTGCTTGCATCAAAACGTCTGTAAAAGACGATGTTGGTGCATGTCAACATGACCTCTCTCTCCCAGGCTACCATGACTAAGTTAGCATAAGAATTGGCACAGCTGGTGCCCATGGCTACTCCAGTGGTCTGTCTATAATGACTGTCCAAGAAGACAAAATAATTGTTCTCCAGGACTGTCTCAAGCAGCAAACTCAGAAAGTCAGCCTCAGTAGCTGTAAGAGTTTCACACATTAACTTTCTAACCAAGTCAATTCCTATATTGTTAGGGATGCACGTAAATAATGATGTTACATCCATAGTAACAAACTGTACACCATCTAAACTTTCCATAGCTTGAACACATTGATTCAAATCTCTTAAGAATTGACTGGTGTCTCTAAGGACATAAGTAAACCATGCTAGAACCTGTTTAAGCTTACAATCCAAGTACACAGAAAGAGGTTCTAAGAGGGGGTGAGGTACCATTTTATGAATCTTTAGGAGTCCATTAATGGAGGGAACTACAGGAAACTGCACAACAAAATAATCAAAGAGATCATTAGTCAACAATCCTAGAGATTTACATTCAGACAACATATTATAGATATTCAATTGACAACTTTCAACAGCCTTTTGAGTCACAACTTCATATGCATCAGTCATTAACATATCAAGCATGGAACTCAAATAGAAGCTCCGATTCATAACAGCTGTCGAGCCGCCCTTATCGGCAGGCCGTATAATAATTCTGTCATTTGTCTTCAAGTCTGAAAGTGCTGTAAACTCAGCATTAGTCAAATTATCACGCAAATCAAAAAAGGTAGAGGTGGAAGTACTGTATAAATCTCTTTCAACCGCAGTAAGAAAGAGTTCTAAATCAGGTGCTAAACGTGGATTTAATAAACTTTTCTTCTTAAAAAATCTTTGCTCACCTCCAATATTTGGGTCCTGAAAAAGCAATTTTAAGTTGACGTTCCTAAGAAACATCCTAATAGCCAGGATGTTATCACTAACATCCACTCGCTTACTGGGAATGAAAGTTAGTCCTTTGGCAAGTACCGAAGATTCCGCTTCCGTAAGTACATGGTCTGAAATATTCCATATCAACGATTCTGCCCCCATCGTTGCTTGTACGGGCGATTGTAGGACTCCATGCTGGCTTCTTTGCGCTTGACTCCACCATATGGCTCCAGTTCTATTTACCTCTTCCTGCCTATCCAAATCGGAAGAGGAGCGTTTGGAAAAACCTGCTGCTCGTCAGTGCGACGGTTCTCCAAATGTACCTTTAGCCAGTTCTGGGATTTGTTTGGTTCATACCTTGCTGTAGTTTCTGGGTTTGTTTTAGTATAAATACATATATATAAATATATATGTGTATGATGTGTATGTACATGTATAGATATATCTACATATGTATATATATATATATATATATATATATATATATATATATATATATATATATATATATCCATATCCTTGTTATGTGTAAACATGACTTTTGCATATACCTTCTCAGATGTATCACACCGTATTTATCTGATTTGTGTATATTTAGATACAACAACTTACTTGATTCAACACTAATATCACTAACAAGTACTACACAATTGTAGAAGTCAAAGCAGTTGTTCAATACTATTCAGTATGTCTACTGACAGATATATATTGGAAAAAAACAACAACCATCTTCAAAGCTGTGATCACTTAGTGGTTAACTGCTGTGACTAGAGTGTACAGGGTCCTGGATTCAAGTTCTGTGATGGTTGTTTATTTTGTAGCTGGGCAAAACAAGGGCTGTTGGATACAGAATGGTTAAGGCAGTTTTGAGCAGTTTTAAGCGAGTTTGTGTGGGTTTGCATGATGGTAAGCGCTGGTAAAGTACGGTTAAATGTATAGGCACTTAGACCGTTTCAGCTTCGCTTACTAGTGCACAAATCAGTTTAGCTTTTATATTGCAGCAATGCTGAAACCAGCTAAGCATGACTCCACCCTGGTAACCAGTGATTACATTCCAGTCTGATAAAATAGCAGAGTAAGGACATCTTTAATAAGTATATTTAATTCCATGTACATAACATGAGTCTATGTGCTGTCATTACAGTAGCAAGGGGTATGAGTCTACTGTCTGGGACACCTGAGTATATATGGCTTGTACAACACTCTTTTCTATCTGAATGTGTTACATACATGGGTAGTAACCCAGGTTATATGCAGTCACACTGGCATGTAGTGTATCATTACGTTACTACTGTTGACAGTGCTTTCCCAAGTAAAAGTATATTGCAGATTGTAGTATTGGAACCAAACACCCCTGCATGCAATGATGGACTCTGAGTCATCACTGTCATGTTCTTGGTGTGTGAGATGTGTGTCATTAAATATTTCCTAATGGATATCAATCTGACATGTGGATATTAACTATAGACTACTGTGTGTATAGGACATTTCATTGAGGGCTGCTGTTATGTAGTAATGGCATACCTAACAGCATCAGACATCTATCTGTCAACACATTCATTCTAATGCATAACTAGTTGGCTAGCTGATATCTGTCTGTCCTCTGTACAGATGTGCAGATGCCAGGTATTCATCTTGGCTGCTTACAGGCAGTCTATGCTTGAGTGACACTGACATATCTGCCCAGCTGTGTTATGAATGCCACAACTAGGAATCCCCACCCTGTATATACCACATGCCATAGATACCTCAACTACACTACCACAGTCAATAGAACATGCTTGGATACAGGTCTCCAAGACAGAGACTGACCATGTTATGTAATACATGTTACATACATGTCAACTGGAGCACCTCACTGGCCCTCTGCAATTGGAAACCAGATGACTAGATGTTACATTTAACTCTTATCCTGAGGATCACTCCCATGCCATCAGTTGATAGATGGCCTGCTGGCAAATGGCAGGTGGCATGATACCACTGTACCCACATCCCCTACTCTTCCCATCTCTCCAAGGACAATATCCGGATACACACCTATGAACACCTCCACCTATGGACCCCAGTACTGACAAATGTGTCAGTGTGCATTACTGAGAATAACAGTGTCTGTGTGTTTGTAAACCTGAAGTTGATAATACCCTGAGGCCCTTTACACCCACTGCACCCCCATTGCCATAGTTAGATATAGCTGCTGCTGTAATGGACATTACATGCACCTTGTTACACTCTTTACCTTATTGGCTACCTGGAGCTTGCAGTACCAGCACAACACTGTTGTATAAATGGGTAGATAGGCATGGGTTACCCTCTGAGTCCTGGCAAATGTGTGTATGTGTGCAAGTGTGTATATTTGTAGGATACAGCATTCTGAGGCCACATTCTTCTAATACAATACACCTTGCCACAGAGTATAAGGGATAGTGATATTGCTGACTGTAGGAAAGCCATGACAAAGCATCACCCTACTATCTCTGCAACATGTGCTATAGATGCATATCCCTGTAGTAGCATCTTGAGATAGACAATGGGTTGTATTGCAGTCCTGGTCAGTGAGTGATGGTGGGTATGTCAGAGTATTATCATGGGTTTCAGTGAGTACAATATCCAATGTAGGGTGTGGGTGCTGGGTATACTGTCTTTACACCATGGTACCCCCAGTACATGTCCCAAGGTTCGTTGTATGGGGACCACTGTCACCATCAACCATACAGGTAACTGAGTACACTATCCAGCCCAATGATGCGTGTGCTGTGTGAAACTTATCTGTAACAGAATGGACACACCGACAAGGTAGTTAGCACTGATACACCCAGGACTCTTAGATGTGTGTATGACTGTTATGTGTTTGTCAATGTGTATATGACAGTATGTCACACTATGTATTGTTCATAAACAACCAGTACATGCCCCATTACCATACTGTACAAGGCCTGGTGATGTTCTTCACTTAACATGTAACCTGGAACACACCTCATCCTAAAAGCTGTGAGGTGTGTGCAATTAAGGCCACACACATTAGTAGCACTAAGTACCTAGGTAGGGGTTCTAGTCCCAGTGTTGCCAAGTAAGAGTGTGTGTGTATGTGAAGGGATCTACTTCAGTTTGCAGAATATACATGTCCCAGGAGGTCATCTGTCTGAGAACTGACTGGCACATGCTAACATTCCACATGTATCATCCTGTGGAAATTCATTCCATCAAAACTAGTAGTAGATGTGTAAATGCCCTCTTCCCCACTGTATATCTGTACAACAATACTGGGGTTGGTATATATAGCTGGGTGTGGATCTTGTGGACACAGCCACCATCATTGCAGTTGTTGTTGAGTGTATCCCCCCACTTAGTAGGCTGTAATAGTGTACAGTTCATGTTGACAGATTAAGTAGTTGTCAATCACACTATCTGCGGTTCTACACCACCCCACACCCTCCAAAGGGTAGGGCTGTGCCACCCACACCAGCACACCTATGTTTACCAAGTTGAGGATTGCACATTGGGAAAGGGGACATATACCCTGCCAGTACCATCGTCGATGACATTAAACTAGCAGACTGATTATTTCCCAATGTGATGTTGTGCCTATTCTGTCTTGGTGGAATTACATAGGCTAAAATGTGTTCCTTGCAAAAGTACATATATCCATGTGTAGAATATTCTCTGTGTATTGCAGCAACACCAAAGCCTCTGCGTGTGTGTGTTATACACAAACATGTGGTGTGTACCACCTGGAACACTTGCCATTGTCCACTGTAGAAGGGCTGCTGACATCAGCCACTATGCTCTCACCTGTATACACCCCTCAGAAATATCAGCCATGTGGCACGTGCAGTAACTGTTATACACACCCGTGACTTGTGTTCAGCTGTACCCAGGATATGGCACAGTCAAGGTGTCACCACAGTGCCATACCCCCTTGTAGGAAACAACAGCAGACCAACATCCTGCTGACACAAAGACACCTACAACACAAACTGAATACATTATAGAGATCACAATCAGTCAGTGTTAATAACAGCTATAATGCATTATGACTGGACAGCTACACATCCTGACATGAAAGCATTAAACTTTTGTGCTGAAAACATGTTACACAGCATTACATTGGTACACCAAAGTACAGTCACCCTGTGCATCATAACCATATTAGCCTGCCCCTGCATCAATGATATGGATGAGAGGGATGTGGCCCAGGTATCATCATATGCACAGGGTGTGTTGTGGGTTTGCCAGAGACCTAGGCTAAGCCATTCATTTGACATCATGTGTGTGTTAGGGGGTTTCATTATTAATTGGGCTGTGCAGATGTGGTGTGTGTACATATGGGGTTGCCCTAGCTGTGTTGGTGATGTGTGTGTGCATGCATGCACACAGTTATGCCACGTGGCTACCCTATACAGGAGTTTGTTGGACAGCAGCAGACTGTACCTGGCAGGGTGTGTAGTTCACCATCTCTGGCCATGGACATGAGAACTGTGCCTGCCAGGGGTTCCACGGGCACCACCAGGTACAAGCCATGATATGGTATTCTCCCCTGATGATAACATATGTCTGCTGGATCCAGGTTCCTCTTGGGATCAGCCAGGGCCACGTGCACATGGCCTGCTGTCTTGTGGTGTGGACAGCGTGCCCCCCTGCAGTGCTGGGCCTGGTACTGCCACTACAGGAGTGGCTCTGACTTCTTGCACATACACATCAACCTCCACCTGTTGGTGTTGCTGGCCTACGTCCACATCGCCATCACACTACTCCCACCATATGGTCAAGCACAGACATTCCACGGTCAAGGATTCCCACCATCTCACCCAACTGTCTAACCAGGACCTCTGCAAAATAATGGTGGGCACCTGCAAGATCACTGATGTTGTCAATAACAGCAGAATGAGTAGCTCTCTGCAGCCTCAGACCCTGTCTGGTATACCATTCCATACATGCCTCCGCCTCCATGACGGCCTGAAACATGCATCTGGTGACACCAGATCTGGTGCTTCTGCCAGGTGCATGATGACAAGCAGCCCTCCTAGGAGCACCCCTGTACATCTGCCTGTGTGGTACCTCACCGGGCATCCATCTATGGCTGCTATGTCCAGACACATGTGCCATAGACACCACACTGTCCTATCCCATGCCACCACCCACCAACTGTCCTTCATCTATAGCCACTGGTGATAGGGTATGTATAGGCAATTTGACTGTGTGCTGGGATGGGGTGGATAACAGTGGGATGTGAAACGATGGCACAGCTTCAGCCCCTGACAACCCTGTCTGTGCCTCAACACACCCATCATCATTGTCAGAGTCTTATGAACACTAACATCAGTTTGCCTGCAGGAGGGACCCGGACCCACCTCGCCATCTGTGAGGAGGAAAACAAGAAATGCACTTTAAGACCTGTACATCATTGGTTAACTGTATATACACACACACACACACACACACACACACACACACACACACACACACACACACACACACACACACACACACACACACACACACACACACAGGTGAGGTTGTACAAAGATATTACACACATACTTCTCCTTACCCATCTGTCAACATGCATGACATATGGCACTCAACAGCATGCACTGCAGCTATAGTCAATCCATGTTACCAACATTTTACATCTTTATGATGCATGGGATGTGTTAGTAGGTGATGCCCTTTCCCCTGGAACACACTGCACCCATGTATGCAGTATTGCTGTACACCTGTTCAGCACCCTGGCATGTACTGTGCACCATGCATCATAGGTGTACATGCCATTGCTGAATGTGTATATGTGTGTCAGTTATGTTTGCTCTGCTGCTCACAGCCCCTCTGTGTTTGTCCAACACATACCTGGGATGATATGTGGATAGATGTCAATAGTGAATGCCTGGTGTCTGATTTGCAGATCTTATCATCAGCGGTGCATGTATGACCAATAAGATACAATTACACTGACAACATTCAAAACTTACTGTGGCTATGAGGAGTGTATACACCCTTATTGACATGGCACCCTCTTCCCTGATATGCCTTGGGGCCACAATACTGCATATGTTAACATTACATGAACCTGATATGTGACATATGACCTGTGCAATCAAATGCAGTATCGAACAAATGTGTTAGTTGTGCAGATGCTGACTGAGATGCATACAATCTGTGGGTGCATAAGTGTGCACACCCTTAACATGATGGTTTGTTGCACCAACTGTTAAGTGTACTACAGCAGTCACTATTCCTGGAAGGGGTATACTATCATGGCCCATCTGCAGTTGCCAGTATTTGGTCACTCTGCCCTACAAATGTCCCCCAAATCTGCAAAATTGCAAGGTCAAATCATGTGCACAGCCCTTGGAGGTCACACAGTGCCTTCACTATTGCTGTGGAGTCAAGGTTATGTCTGCCACAATTCATGACCTTGACTGAGTGCAGATACAGCCATTCTTAGTGAGGTTTAGATGTCTGCTTAAGTTCACTGTTGTGTTTCAGGATGACACCCCTCCCCATCCTCAGCCATTTTGCAGATGCTTGACAGCTATGGGCTGCACATGAGTGTCATTTTGCAGTGTCCCAAATTCAGAACACCATGTGTACCAGCCTAGTCCCTGCTAATGAATGGCGAACATACAAGTGTACACTGGCTCCAGCAAGGTATAGATGGGGATGGTGGGCCTGCGGTGGAGTGAGGTGTTGCTTGTGCAGCACATGCATCTTAATTGATACTGTCTATAGGTTTTGAACTTGGTCTTGGTACACCATTACACATTGCAACACATGTCTTTGGGGGACTTTTGATATTATGCATATGCTACCTGTAGAGAGCCCTGGCTGATGTTTCCTGTGGAACAACTGTCCCATCTGATTATCCTAAGCAATGGGCCACACTTATGCAGAGTCCAGATGATTGTTGACAAAGGTACTGCACAGCCAGTACTTAGTAGACATTCCTGCAACTCCCTCAGTGTTGCAGCATATTACTAGGCAGCATCCATGACCAGTTTGCAACATGTGTCGTCATCTGTCTTGGATGGCCATCTGTTTATTTTCCACTTTAATGTTGTCCCATACATCCTCATCACATACATGACTGCCTGCACTGTTTTTCATGGTATATGCAATGGTGAGGTAAAGCTACATGTCCCACTCCTGCATGCTACCTGTTGGGTATGGGATCCATTCCACGACTTGTAAGATGTGTGCAAGCCATGGCTGCCTCTGTTGCAGGTGAGTGAGCAAATGTGATGGACATATGCCTTGGACAGCAGACCATTTCTTGGTGTAACATTGAGGACCTGTACTTGCTGGAAGGTACATACTAATGAAGAGTGAATGCTGTCAGTACCTCAAAAGCTGCTTCCACAATATGTTATTTGGAGTGTGTGCACACATATGCTTCCAGTGTTTGTTAAGGTATGTATTCCCCATATTTTCTGTCCTAACATAGGATTCCATATTACACATTCATTACTCATGTTAGGACCACATTACAGGTTGTAAGGGTTGTGGAATGTGGTCTTTTGATATGCCATTGTGTAGATCTGTAACAGTTGCCATTTTAATAGTGGTATATACACTGTTATAGCACTGTATAAGGGTGATGTTTCAGACATGTTCCTACTGTAGGCCATTTACCCCAGCATTATGTTCATCTCTGTGCACACATCTTGCAATGACAGGTTGTTAGTTATATTGAAGGACTCTTACATACCCTTCATATATCCAAAACAGCACACAAACTATTGAAGACAAAAGGAATGAAGGAGACACCCTCACAGAGTTCTGTGGTTAGAAAATACGTTGTAGTTCAACAAAAGCGTGTCACGAACCAAGCCAGTAGTAAATATAATGTTAGAACTTAATTTATTCACCAAGCACTTTCGGAAGGCTTTGTATCCTTCCTTCCTCAGACAAAACAATGATACATAACTATTAAGCCTTTAAATAGGCACATAATTAAACAATCAATGACCTCATAAAAACAATTAAATCATTTAAAGCTGTAAGTACATTTGGTGACCTATGCACGAACAATATGTGTAAAAAAACGTGCCTCAATATAATAAAATAAATTTATTCCACTAACCTATCATATTTTTCTCACTAGCAACCTATAACCCTCATATGTCTGTATCGAAAAGATTTAAAACCATTTGGGTACCACACCGAAAATTACATGCAGAAAGGGTTTGAGTTTAAAATCTTTATTAGAAAATAACAAGAAAACTACCTTTCAAAAAACAAAAGGTATGACCAAATGTGGGTTTTGCCATCAATGTAAGTCAATACAGGAAGGGACTCATGTATTGATTAACAAACAGAAATACAAGATCTTAGGTAATTTTAGTTGTGCCTCTAAAGCTGTAGTTTATGTTGCTAATTGTGTCAAATGCCCGGCTTTCTATATAGGAAAGACCGAGCGTGCTTTAAGAAAGCGAATTTATGAACACTTATACGCAATAACCAAAAAAGACCTGAATAATGCATTAGCTTGCCATAACATGGAACATCATGAGCATGTTTTTAAATTTGCTGTCTTGAAACAAATTAAGGATGATAATAATTTAGGACCTTGGCAAATTTTACTCGAAAAGGAAGAATTATTTTGGCAAGTAAGAACGGCAGCTCACATTTATCCAGGTCTGAACTAAACTATTTCTTTGGCATGCATATTACGGCATTTAGCATTAAAGAGGTAACATTGGTTATCATTATAGTAAGGGAAGTATTTGTACATTACTATCATAACATTATAAGGAAGTGTTAAGGTATTAGAAGCATTATACTTTACATTATGTAAAGATAAAAAATATATTTTGAAAACATTTAAACATTTAATAAATTTTTTTGAATACATTTTTAGAACATTCATTAATAACCTTCATTATTAGGATTTTAAAAGTTTTAAAAATATTTAATAATAATTTTTAAAAACATTAAATAAAATTTAATAGCATTAAATAAATGTATTAACTTTTGGGTTTCATTACAACGTATAACGTATTATACTTGAATAATATACAAACATATATAAAAAATACATATAACATACTACAGTATATATACTTTCAAGGTATGATTTGATTTAGAATGTAAAGTAGACATGTTAGGCAATTTTCTTACAAGTGAATATTTGAACAGCATGTATTTCTAATATTTTTGGATATTTTAAGATATTTTAAAATATGTTATGATTTCTTGGTGTGTTGTATTTTAGATTGTTGCAATAGGCATATTATTAAATATGGTTTTAAATCTTTTCGATACAGACAAATGAGGGTTATAGGTTGCTAGTGAGAAAAATATGATAGGTTAGTGGAATAAATTTATTTTATTATATTGAGGCACGTTTTTTTACACATATTGTTCATGCATAGGTCACCAAATGTACTTACAGCTTTAAATGATTTAATTGTTTTTATGAGGTCATTGATTGTTTAATTATGTGCCTATTTAAAGGCTTAATAGTTATGTATCATTGTTTTGTCTGAGGAAGGAAGGATACAAAGCCTTCCGAAAGTGCTTGGTGAATAAATTAAGTTCTAACATTATATTTACTACTGGCTTGGTTCGTGACACGCTTTTGTTGAACTACAACGTATTTTCTAACCACAGAACTCTGTGAGGGTATACCCTTCATATATGCCACCATGGTGGCCACTGCGATGCAGTACAGTTAACAGCAACAATAAGTGAATATGTACAGCATGCATCATGGGTAAGTGTGGTAAATGTGTGCATGGCAAATACCATGGCCATAACATGGCCGGTGTATTGGCAAACCTGAGCAAACAACATCATACTCACCAGCTTACAGGTTGCTGCTCCAGAGGTATACCAGAGGGACCTATATAGTTGTGTGAGAGATGTGATGTCAGTAGCCATACCTGTGGCATTGGTACAGGGTGGAAGCAGCATTTCAGTACATCAGCAGTACAAACCCACAATACTACAGATTATGCACATCTCTTTATTACTACAATGCAGCAACAGACTATATATATTTTATCTCACATATGCATGATTAAACTCTGCAGATGGATAAGCAACAGTGGTCTACTGATGTGCCCTGGGGCCTTATCTGCATGCTCCTCATCCATTGTGTGGGTAGCACTGACCTCCACAATCCTATCTGCTGGGTCTTGTCTTTGCTGGTGGGCAGGTTCCCTGAGGCTGGCGAGGAGCTCCTCAGGATGTGTCAGGGGGGGCTGGATGGCATGATCCCCCCTGTGGTTAGCTGGTCCCTCCTAACTGCAGCAGCACACTGACAGGTGTGGTGGATTAGGTCAGTGCAATGATGTCGGACCTGCTCATAACTGCAGTTATGCAGGCTGACATTGTTTACCCTGTGGACAAGCTCGTTCCACAGGACAGTCCTCTCCTGCAGATCATGGGCTGTACGGCCAAACAGGGTGTGGTAGTTCTGCACCAGGTGGTTTATTATAACCTCATTTTCCTGGGGGGAATAAACTGACAAACTCTCTCCAGACATGGTGCCTGAAAGACAAAAAGAGGAAAAAAAAAGGTCTGAGGACCTCATACTGCAAGGATATATATATATTTTTCAAGTACACTTTTTTATTATTTTTTTTTCAGCCAAAGTAAACAGACATTTACAGCATAAAACAACAAGGAGTAACAGTTTACAGCAATTTTCACAATGCTCACATGAAGGTTTAGAGAAATTAAAGAAAAAAGAAAAAAAAAAGAAAAAAGAAAACTAGCAGTTTCACCGTTTGCTGAGGGTACAGTGGATAGAGAAACCCGTATTTAACTACTAATTTTAACTGAAATGATATATTACCTCTATTTCAGAATAAAGTAAAGTTATTCTCATTGTAAGTGAAGAGTAAAATGTAAAGTTTCTTTTATGTTCTCATTTATATGTTGTTTGATTTGTGTAAGTATGATAACCTTACTTATAGAAGGGTTAGTGAAACACAAACTATGTACAAAAGTAAACTATTTACACTGTTGGATGCCATCTGAATGATGCTAATCTTGAGCATGTTATTTGTGAGCAATAAACTTATTGTGTTTAATATATTGAAGTTTAAATAAAAAGCCACCTGGATTGTATTTGTGTGTTTGGGTTTTATGTGCTTACTAGGATAGGTCAAATATATCACCTCCCACAAATTAGCTACAAAAAGCTTTAAAAAAGAACATATTTTCAAACATATTGGAATTCTCTTCTCAACACAATCCTAGTAAGCAATACTGCAAGGATATAATACTTGTTAATTGACATCTCTGTCTCCCCCCACCATATCTGCAACAATAATCTGAACACACAACTCAACGGGTATGTTTACAGCAAACCTACTATTGGGACATATATCGTATTGTACAACAAATTGTGCAATGTGTTTCTAGTCATGTTTCATGTTGAAACACTATCATTGGTGGCCTGTTGCTATGTTACCTGCATGGCATTTTAAGGGCCACTATGGTTCCATATATACATGTGTTCTGTTTGCTATGTGACTGCTCCAAATCTGGTGTTTTGTGTTAATGGGGATATCTATGCATGCTGTTAGACATAATCCAGGAATGTGTGGACTATTACTACCCACATATGTTCTATAACTGTGACACAATAGCATGTTTGGGAAGCCAGTTCCCAGCAGAACCACCTCTGCCACCTCATCTGACCATGTTACCAGGCCACAGCACATCTGGGACCCACCCCAGGACCTCATCATCTGCTGGTCCTGTACTACCTTCAGGTGGAACCACCTCAGGGGATGGTGTTTATTTCCCCCCCCAGGAGCACACATAGGCAGGATCCTGTCACTTGAAGTCAGGTCCAGAGTCTGGTGCATAGGGAGCTCCACAGAGACTTGGGGGATGTGCTACACCACCTTGTGGCCCTCAGTACACAATTACAGGGTCTTCCTGGTCCTCCTGCTCAGCCCCCAGCTCAGGCACCTTCAGGGCCGTGAAGGTGCAGTTGTGAATGCCAGTGGGTGGGGACCTTGGTCTCACTGTTTCCATTTGGGGACTCATGGGCTTCCACTTTCCAAACACCACTCCCCATCCAAGGTGTTTACCCACCACATGTGCCATATACTGCCCCTGTATGCTGTCTTGTCTGTCTTCCAACCCACCTTACCTCCACAAATATACCTACTACCTGTCCCCAACATACCGATCTCACCTAAACAAACAAGGGCAATGTGTTCCCAACATGGATTTTACACCAGACATAACTGTCCATTTCGCACCCGCTTACTACTATACACATATAAATATATATATATATATATATATATATATATATATATATATGTGTGTGTGTGTGTGTGTGTGTGTGTGTGTATATAGATATGTGTGATGTTTTCTCACACATCATGCAGCACTGTCATTCAACAGTAGGGGAAATGTATTTATATATATATGGGTTACATTCAGCATTTCGAAGTCCAAAACTTCAAATCTCTTATGATCAAAGATCATATGTTCAAAGTTTTAAAACTTCGAAATCGTGAACGGAGATCGGCATCAAGCACGGAACAGGAGATTTCCCTTGTCCTCACTGTAGTGCGAACTCGGAGTTGGTATATTTAAGTTGCGGGGGGTGTGGGGGATACGCTTCTTTTTAATGTGTTTTTTGGTCTTTCGGGGGATGGTTCACAATTTCAAGATTCCAGGATCTCGAGATTCTGAACTTGATGTTCTGAAACTCGAGATTTTGGGATTTAGAAATTTAGAAGTGAACCCATATATATATATATATATACACACACACACACACACACACACACACACACACACACACACACACACACACACACACACACACACACACATATATGTATATGTATATATATATGTACATATATATATATTTATATATATATATATATACATACATATATATATATATATATATATATATATATATATATATGTTGTTGTTGTTTGTCTTTCAGCTTTTTCCCGGTATGGGGCTGCCACAGTGGAACTCCGGTCCGATAATGATTGGCAGTAGATTTTTTTACGAAAAACTGAGGTGCCAGCTCGACATCCAACCTTCAATGAAGGCATGCCCATTTATGTACGCATGTCTTTTGAGTGCTGCCCAACCACGGGGAGGACATGCAGACTCCACACACAATGCACTCCCAAGCCAAGCCGAGAATCGAACGGGAGAACCTCTTGATGTGAGGTAACAACGATATATACATACATATATATATATATATATATATATATATATATATACATATATATATATATATATATACATATATATATATATATATATATATATATATATATATATACATACACATATATATATATATATATATATATATATATATATATATATATATATATATATATATATATATATATATATATATATATATATATATATATATATAGTGCATTCAAACATCAGGTCCACATTCTCTAACTCTCCTTCCTCCACAGCTGCACTGTTCTGCCTTGCTACAAAACAGACGGGTGTTACATGTGGACACAGCCTAACATTAGGGGGGTATATATAGGAACAGATTGCAGGTAAGCCTATTACAAACCTATGACACTTGTGCATGATACATTTCACATTAACATGACTGTCCTGCAGGTGGTGGGGTCTGAAACTCATGTGTCTATCATAACTTCATTACTTCCACCTTCAGCTATTTGCCACACTAATATACATGTATTGAGGTACAGAACACACACTATGATGGCTTACATCTTGTCATCCAGTGCTGATCTGCACAGTTGACAGGTATGGCCACTGCCCACAAGGCCAGATGCTATGTCCATAGCAGATGTTCACCAGAACATCATTACAACAAGTCTTGATGGCACATATAAATCTTTCCACATCATCTATCCCATTATTACAGACAAAGTGCTACATTCAATTACATGCATATATGTTTCACATACCTGTTGTAGTATTGTCCTCTCTTCTATGTACACTTTTTTGTGTCCCTTGTTTTATATACTTTTTTTTTGGTTTGTAGTTTTAGGTATTTCTCTCTCTCTCTCTCTCTCTCCACTACAAGAATTGAGCTGCTTTGAAGAGGTTGCAGCATGGATTTTGTAGGTGATGCTCATGATCAGGTGATGGCCTCTGCACCAATCAGTGTCCACCATGTGCTAATTGCATGCAGCCAGCTGTGTAATACTTCCAATTACCACTGTCATGGCAACCTACTACTTATAAATTACTACATCATGTGGGCGTTGTCCCTTTACCTTTCCTGTATGGAAGACATCCTTCCTGTGTGTGGGCAGCAGTGTTACAGACAGCAGGTAGCAATACCTCTTACAACAGGACTTGCAGACACAGGCCAACTACATATTTGTATAAGGTTTCAGACCTACGGACAGTGTGAGTATTGTTGTTATATGGATTGTATACCACTAGTTTTACAGGGTTTGTGTGTACATGCTAGTTTTGCATGGAATGCAGCTTGTCTGCATAGCTCTCAACTGTGGGCCTATCTACATGATGGCCAGAGGATTGGCTGTTATGTTTTGTCTGTTCACCACACATGTCTTGTCTCTGATATATCAGTGGCATTCTCTCTGTTGAGTGCTATCAGTACACGGCTACATCCATTTGTGTTTCTGATTTCATATTCCTATGTAAGGGTATGTTGCAACCAATCCTGTAATGCCAGCAACTTTCACAGTGTATAACAGCAATATTGCAAATATGGCCCTGTGTTCCAGCCTCTGTCCTCCACCTATGTACCAGGGTTTGTCCATATGATATGTCATAAGAGGTTGTTAAGCAGTGACCTATCATTATTTAGTGCTGGTATTCCTGCTATCATTCCAGTGATGTTGTGGACTCCCACACGTATTGTGGGGTAGGGTCCATATATATGAGGGGTACAGCTGGACAAAAAGTGTGTGACCTTGTACAGTCCAGTGGTCAGTGTATGTAACACTGTTATATGCTCTCGTAAGTCATTCTGTGAGGGAGGGGTATGCACTGTTTTTAACCTAGGCTTTTACAACATGTGAGGGATATCAGTAGTAAGACACATGAAGGTATATGGCTGTACCTTTTCATACATTTCACCATGGCAACAGTGGTGGGCTAGTGCTTTCTGTCTTGCATACAGTTCTGTTTGCCAGTGTGATAGTGATGTTTTAAGTTAAGCATTGTTATGTAACAGATATATTTTCATTGTGACAACTTAATTCTTTTCCCCCTAGGGGTTGAGTACAGAGTGTAATTGAAGGCTGCTGAAAACTACATCTGCAATTAATTAGTGTTGATTGATTCTTATCTTCCAGGCCAGCGTTTTTTTACTGTTTTACTATTTGAAGGCCTTGCACTGAACAACAGTATATGTTATGCTTTCAGATTGCTGTATCAAATGTTTTGTTTGAGAGTTGCATTACTCAGTTATGTATTTCAAACACCTAACTGCTATATGAAATGGCATATACAACTGAAATAATACACAAATAAACATTTCTATGTATGCAAACTTGTGTTTGGTGTCATATCCTTTGACTTGTCTGTGGGCATATGTTTCATGCAATAATTGCCTTTTGTATAAAAGAATCAAACACTGGCGATTTTAAAATATGGCAACTGTAGGAATACTGTCTGTTCAATATGCATTGCACCCTCTAAATATATATCTTCTTATACATATCTATAAGTAGTAATACATGTATATGTGTATGTATATGTATATATATTTTATATATATATATATATATATATATATATATATATATATATATATATATATACATAATATATATATATACATAATATATATATATATATATATATATATATATATATATATATGTGTGTATGTGTGTGTGTATCATTGGCATGTTTACTGCTTCCACACTGTACATTCCCTATAGTACACAGACTGTTCTGCATGACATGTTATTGATTTCATCCTGACATTTTACAGCTGAGATAGATTACTGTTAACTTGTTGTGGCTATTTTGTGTAGGGTGCTGTGTATAAGACCTGCAAGTGTTGGTTATTGCGTTGCAAGACAGATCTGTTCAGCTGTGGAGGAGGGGATGATATCAGTAATTACAAGAGGTACTTATTTTGGGCCCCTTCACTCACATTAATGGTGCCTTTGGTCATATATGTACTTGTGTTTAGTGGTGTCCCACAGGGCTCAGTCCTGGGTCCACTCTTGTTCGGCATCTACTTTTCTGAAGTACAAGCAAACACAGGAGAGTTATGGCTGACAAAGTTTGCAGATGACTGCAAACTGGGCGCCATAGTCGAAAACACATCTGACACAGATATCCTCCAGAAGGGCCTCACAGAAACGGATCACTGGTGCCAGAGCCATGGCCTGAAGTTAAACGCCAAAAAATGCATAGTCATACCCTTCGGGAAAAACAAGGTTACCCCTAGCTACCATATAGGTGGCAATCCACTGAGCACAGAAAAAGTCATCAGGGATCTGGGGACCCAGGTTGACAGTAGCCTTCGCTTGACACTCATGTTGCTAAAGTAGTTAGGAAAACCTTCTATATCACCCACCTGATCATGAAGGGATTCACATCTAGATCAAGGGAGGTCATCGTCCCCCTGTACTCATCACTCATTAGACCTATGATTGAGTACAATGCCCGTTGAATGTATCTGACCAGACACCTGCTGCAGCTTGAAAGGCCCCAAAAGTTCCTCACCAAAAGGATAAAGGGTCTCAAAAATATGTCTTATGCTGCCCGACTGAAAGAACTCCAGCTCTATTCAGTCTCATACCGCTTGCTCAGAGGTGACCTGTGCCTGACATATAAGGCCATGTCAAACCCAGATTTGATGAAAATGCTTCACCTCAAAAAATCTAGATCCCTCAGAACCACAAGGGCGGGAGACTTAAACCTTGACATGGTTATAAATAGAATGTGCTGGAGGGACAGATTCATCACCCAGAGACTCCCTATGCTGTGGAACAAAATCCCGGTACATGTGAGGCAGAGCACCTCTCTGGCCTTGTTCAAGAGGAATCTTGACCAATGGATGGGAGATTGCAGATATACCCCAGGGATTACTTCAGTGTCACTGCTTGACAGTGGCACAGCAAAATGATAGGCATAGTTTTTATTCAAACTAAAGGGGTGGCGAAAGCCACATAACTATGGGCTAGGCTTATAAATGCCCTTGGGCAGATAGCCTAGTATGAACCTATGAACCTATGATCCTATATATATATATATATATATATATATATATATATATATATATATATATATAGACATATATATGTAGATATATATATATATATATATATATATATATAGACATATATATGCCTGTTCTGCCCAGCAACAAAATAAGCACACCTAGCAAGTCTCAAACCTAGGACCCTGCACATTATAGCCAAAGTGATTTAACACTAAGTCATTTCAGATGTAAATAAATCTGATGTTTTTTCAAACATATCATCCAGCACAGTCATTCAACAGTAGGGGAAATGTATTTATAGATGTAGATATATATATATATATATATATATATATATATATATATATATATATATATATATATATATATATATACATATATACACACACACATACATACATACATACATACATAGATACATACATACATACATACATCTACATCTATAAATACATTTCCCCTACTGTTGAATGACTGTGCTGGATGATATGTTTGAAAAAATATCAGATTTATTTACATCTGAAATGACTTAGTGTTAAATCACTTTGGCTATAATGTGTAGGGTCCTGGGTTTAAGACTTGCTAGTGATGCTTATTTTGTTGCTGGGCAGAACAGGGACTGTTGGAGACAGAGTGATTAAGGCACTTTAAAGCAGTTGTAAGTGGGTTTGCATGGGTTTGCGTGGAGCTAAGTAATTCTTACATGAGCTTAGCTTTGCTTATGCCCACTTATGACTGCTTACAGCCACTTAAACCTGTGCTAATTTCAAATAAAGCAAAGAAAAAAGGGAAACAGAAAAGTGGTGAAATTGAGGGAAGCAGGGGGACAAACAAGAGGAAAAACAAGTAGGGATGTGCAGGACGGGTGTAGGAAAGTACTATAGCTCTGGCTTTCTTTGGCAGCAATGGCTGCTTTCAATTTGGGAAGTTTAGAATTTGGAGCCTCTCACCTACAGGGAGGTGTGTGGGCATGATAAAATACAGATGATTGGTAGGGTTAGATTGTGTGCTAGGTACATGTCTCTGGGTGAAATGCAAAGCCATGTATGGGATGTGATTTTTTTTTGTGGGACAGATGCCTTTTTTTTAAGGAGAGAGTGGGATGTTAAGAAAGGATTATTGGTAAATTTGGTGAGGGATGTTTGGTAGGAGAGGTTGCATTTGCAGACAGACAAGACAGCATATAGGGGCAGTGTATGACACATGGGGGGGTAAACACCTTGACAAATAAGGTGGTTGGGAATCTAAGGCTCATGAGCCTCCCAGATGGTAGTAGTCACACTGATGTCCCCACCCAATGGCAGTCACCACTACTCTTTCACAGCCCCGAAGGTGGCTGTGCCAGGGGATTGGGCTGGAGGGATCACCTGCCCCTCTAGCTGTGACAGCCTGCCCTCCACCTGGCACAGGCGGTCATCCAGCTCCATCTGGAGGACACTGTCCAATATGCCACAAACCTCGCCCCAGATGACAATGTCCTTACTGCACCCACTTGCGGGGGGGGGCAATCCCCATCCCCTGCAGCGGTTCCACCCAAGGGTGGTGCAGGACCAGCAGATGAGGGAGGTCTGGGTTGGGTCCCAGACGTGCTGGGACCTGGTGCCTCAGCCAGGTGGGGTGGGAGAGGTGGATCCACTGGGATCTGCCTTCCCATATGTGCTATGGTGTGGAAATTGACAATGAATATTGGTTAGTCATACACATTACAATATTAGTCAAAATAGCATGCATAGATATTCCCATTTACCCAAAACAGTGCAATTATAACAGTGCCATATCAAACAGAACCCATGCATATATGGAATGGCATTCAGGATTGCAAGAACATGCCAGTTAGTGGTATGTCAGACAGGCAATAAAATGATTATTCAACAGGGAATATTAGTATGCACACAGTTTAAACAATGATAAACCAAGCGGAGCAATGGTCCCAACATTAGAGTTTTTTTTAGGAACATACCCGCGTTGGTTTCAATGTGATGGTTGTATCATTTGAGTGGTGGGGGAAGGGAACAGATTAAATTGGCAATTGCTATCAAGTATATTTGTCAGTACACTACTATTCACTACTCTACATTCTGACCACACTTACACTCTACCTGGGCCATGGGGCTGCTACAGCACACCAACAGCTGTAGATATCAACAGAGCAATTGTACCCTTATTTTAGTTATACTCATCAGACCTGTTTCTATGCCAATTTCTTTACCTGTGGGCCTGTGCAGATGAACTGTGTGCAGATGACATTGCAGTTTCTACACATATTTCAAATTCATATATTAGTTGCAGGCCCTGGAGTGTGTGTTGTGCCTTTCATATACATCTACTTTGACATTCTCTCTTTGCAGGTTTCTTGGCAGCTGGGGAAACTATCCATGACAGTGTGACACTTAAGGGGCTTGTCTGGGCCAGACTGAAGAGTGTGGATATATAGCTTACATCTGTTTGTAGGACTGGGGCTGATCAATACAGCAAATGTACACCTTTCATAGTTATACACATCATACTAGTATTTCTGTTCGGATTTTTTTACCTGTGTGCCCTGTATGGAAAATGTATGTGTTGCAGTACATTATTTTTTCTATTCAGATTGCAGTTTACAACTGTAGAAACAGACTGAGATGCTAGTGGCGGTCCCTGGATTCGAACCATGCTGTGTGTGCAAAATTGACCTACAGGCCTAGTCCTTATCAGACTGACCTACTGGGGAGGTGTTGTGTGCTGCTTGTGACATTTCTATCTAGTACATATTTTTGTGCACAGTACTTTTATTATGACATGTTGCGATATTTGTTTCCCATTTTCAGTACAAATTATCTATACACAACAGACATTGATGTCACTGTTTGTGAAACATGTGCACATTAGCTGGATTGCACGTTTGACTGTTTTACAACTACATACTGCAATTTAGATTCCTGAGTGCACAGTGTAGGTTTTAAGTCTGCACCTGTTAGCTTTATACATCTTTTAGTACATTCACAGCTACATACAGCTGAAATTGAAAGGTTAACACAGGACAATGCTGGCAGACAAACAAGTACAACACATTCTGATGGGAATATGTACTGTTGCTTTTTTCCAGTTATTTGACATGCTCATTCTAAAGTATGCAGACAAGCAGTGCTAAATCAGTTCAACTCAGTTAATGCATTCTGCAGGACTTGCACATTTCTATTTATCAGGTACAAGTGAGATGACACACACCAATGTTTGGGATCATCTTTATTAGTTAGGACACACATATCTGTGTACAACTCAGAAATCCACAATTACTATTTCTGCATGATCTGCACAGGCAAATGCTTTTCATTTCTAACTGTTACAGTAGCCCTGACATGGCATTTTCTTGGCAGGTTCACTCAGACACACTCATACATATTCTAGTATTCCTCTCCTGCATATTGTACCTTGTTTGCTACTAATATCTGTATTACTCAGCAGTTGGGAATACTCCATTGTAACACTGGCAGCCTGACACAGGCATTTATTCCTGACTTTTACAGCACAATCATATATACAGACAGTATTACCATTACTATAATTTTGATTTCTTACTGCTAATAGTAGGGGGTATTCTGTACTCACCATACTGCTGATGCAGCCAGACCAGTCACTGGGCATGAGCCTCAACATTCTGGGACCTCTCCACAGCAGCTGTATGGGGAGACATTACACATGAATCGCACCTGCACAGTCATAAGTTGAACTTTTTCCATACTTAGAGATACATAAGACTGCATACTTACAGACAGGTGGGACATCCTGCACTCAGGCTTCTTGGATCCACTGTTCCAAGAGTGCGCCCCTTCTCTGCTTCAGGTCATTATGGTGATGACGTACCTGTTCACCAGTCTGGGGTATGCCAGTGGCACTGGTGAGATCATGTGCAAGCTGGTCCCAGGCCTCCGCTTTGTACTGCTAGCCCTGGTACTGGGCCTGCAGCAGCCTGCCATTATGGTTTTTAACTAGGAACCCAACCATGACCCTGGATTCCTGGATGCCCCAACATTGCACTCTGAAGTGCACACCTTCACCAATGCCAGACATTTTGGTCCTGCTGTGTGCAATCACAAATGGTTATGGCTGTATTCCCTCCTGTCCAGTTTAAATAGGGCAGTTTTTCCACACTTTTTCTTGATTGGCCAGTTTTAATATGCTGCACTATGCTTATATCCGCACAAATCCGCATAGCAATGCTTACACCATCTAAGCAGAGCTGAAAGCAGGTAAGCAATGCTTACACTAGCAAAGCATTGCTTAAATCTATTTTTTTCATTAAATTTATAAATAATTTTTTACATTTATATTTTACATATTCCCACCCTTACTATGCTATACGTGAGCCATATGATTGACATCTATCATTCAAATTCCTTAAAAGTTTATTAAATATTTTGGCAGAGGGCATATTCGAACCAAGCATGTTCTACATGCTATGCCATGACAGTACTACTACACTACAGCAGCTTGATGATGTTTTTTATCACAGTAGCACTTGTCTATCATTTTCAGGATTTTAGCCAGGCTAAGCATAGTGGAGCACCATGCAAAAAAGCTGCGCACAGCTTAAACTTCGGATTTATTTGATGAAAAAAAAAATTACTTTTTTAAAAATTTCTATTCCTTTCCTCTTGCTCTACTGCTTCTGTGCATGTAGGGCAAGAGTGCATACATTTGGGGGTGTGCACTTGAAGGCTGCTGCCTTCTAGGTGTATATGTTTTTATTTTTATTTTTCAGTGTCCAAGGACACTGAAATGTTGCTATTTACATTTCAGTGTCTGTGGACACTCGTTTATTATATCATATTAGAGCCAGGCTGTAATATTATATAGATTGATACTCATCTGTGTCAGAAAGTGCCGTACGTCAATTTCAGAGTGAAGGGGGAGGTTTGAGGTGCACTTGTCTATCATTTTCAGGATTTTAGCCAGGCTAAGCATAGTGGAGCACCATGCAAAAAAGCTGCGCACAGCTTAAACTTCGGATTTATTTGATGAAAAAAAAAATTACTTTTTAAAAAATTTCTATTCCTTTCCTCTTGCTCTACTGCTTCTGTGCATGTAGGGCAAGAGTGCATACATTTGGGGGTGTGCACTTGAAGGCTGCTGCCTTCTAGGTGTATATGTTTTTATTTTTATTTTTCAGTGTCCAAGGACAATGAAATGTTGCTATTTACATTTCAGTGTCTGTGGACACTCGTTTATTATATAATATTAGAGCCAGGCTGTAATATTATATAGATTGGTACTCATCTGTGTCAGAAAGTGCCGTACGTCAATTTCAGAGTGAAGGGGGAGGTTTGAGGTGCAGACACTGCTGAGACTTGTCCCCTGCACTCTCTCCTGGTTCATGTCTATTTAGATTAGATAGCAGCATGCCTTCATGCATATGCAAGGCGCGCTGCTATCCTAAACGGACATGAACCACTCTGTGCAAGAATAGCCTTATTCTTGCATGGAGCTTTGTGAATCCAGGGGAATGTCTTTTCACATAAATTGAGAGGTGATCACTCATGTTTGAAACTCTTCCTTTATACTAACAAGTACCTAACAGTATTAAGAAATTAGGTGTTATATAAGAAAAACAGTTTCACTTGAAGAATTAAAACTATAATATTCATAAAATGAAAAAAAATCATGTTACAGATTTCTAGTCAAGATTCTGAGTTTTGCACTGTGATGAATTCAAATATTTTGTCCATAACTTTTACTGTGGTATTAATATGAGACATTCCTATGTGTCTATGTTAATAATGTTCATATTTTTTTCTATGAAAAATGCTTTTACAGAGTAAAATATTTTTAGGCATGTGAAGTAGTGAAAATGTCATTTGCTTTAAAAAAAAAAAAAGTACGATGTAGGCTCACTTGCTGTTGTACAAGAGCTGATGGTCAAAAATAGAGATTTTACAAACTAGAATCTCTCTCTCTCTCTCTCTCTATATATATATATATATATATATATATATATATATATAGATATGTGAACATAATAAATATGAATAACATTGCTAGAAACTGAATCAGATAAAAATAAACATTTGCAATAATCACATATAGAATGACCTACATATTTTAATATCTTTAATTATGTAAAGAAAGTTCTGACTCAGACCATTCCAGTGCAGACAATTGATTACATAATAGGAAATAATTGGTCAATATCTATGTCATTTGTGACACAAAAGGAATATTGCAAGAAACATATTGTAAATGCATGGTAGTCAGCTGAAATGATTGTTATAAATAAATTTATAAAGGTACTTTTCTTTTTTATCTTCTGAAAAGCTATTCAGTTTCTAATTTGCAATGTCTGCAGCTTCTTCTTTACAACAATGAAATGCACTGTTGGATATGCTAGACGATATAAAAGAAAAGCAAAAACAAAAGCAAAAAACAGGGTAGTGAAATGACTTACCCCGGGATTCATGAAGCTTGCGCCATGCGCCAGAGTAGCGTCGGCAATCTAGTGCCAAATATGGCCGCCGAGCGATTCAAGTACGAGTTGTTTCCACATGCACTACCAGCGTATGCCAGAGCTGCGCAGCTCCCAGTGCATGTATGCTAATTACCCCATATGCAGCAGTGTAGCATGCAAATGAAGGTATATAACGATTCATGAAGTGGTGCAGGCATAGCGTAAGCATGAAGAAATGTAAACCAAATAAAAACGGTTTACATTTTTTCAAACATAAAATCGGAGCCATGAAAGCAGACCAAATTTACGTATTATAATGTTAATATATGCCAAAGGCTAAATATATAGCCAATGGCCTAAAAATGCACAACACATAAAAAATAACATTTAATGTCATGGCCACACTAACACAAAGTAAAACCTCAGTGCATCGGTGCACAAACGGGATCACAATGAAAATATATTTAGATGTCATAAAACTGCAATGTAACACAATTCATGAATTCCCCATAGTAGTCAATGGCATGCATGCTACACCACAACCATGGCGCAAGGGTTGCCAAGGATCTGTGACAGTGTTCTGTGTGGTAACTAGGAATTAGTAGTCAATGCCATGCAAATGAGTCAAGTAATACTGAATCGTAAATTCCCCGCCAGCATAAGGATATACCACATGGAGTAGCAGTACAACACCGAGGTGTGGCCTGGAGGTAAACATGACATCAAGAGAGGGGTGTGCCACCGTAGCTGTAAACACATTGGAGAATTGCTAATCCAGGTTGCCTGTTGCTAAGCAAAGCCACAGGATAGGGGTGTGGAAGTAGCCATAGCTTTGCTTAGCTGAGAGCACACAAGGTAACCGAAAGTGCATGTGAACATGGATGAAAATGGACTCGAAACCCGGTAAATGTCTGTGCATGGCGCACACCACAGCTGAAACAGGAAGGATACGGGAAGACAATAAGGAAATGCCGCAGCATGGTAATTGGAGTACACATGAGTAATTAACACCTAAGGACTCACAGTGGGCCATTGACAACAGGTAACAAGGCTGCTAGCAGCTACCTGCAGAACAGGAAAGGGGAGGTGCCGTACTGCAAAGAAAAGAGAACTGTTACAGCAGAACAAAGCAAACTTGCAGTAGATCAGCTACATAACACATTTCGCAACACAATCCTGGGTTGTGAAAGTACAAAACAAGAAAGCAAGCAGCTGGATGCATGCCTGACAATGGGAGGGGAATCGGGTTGAAAAGTGAAGTAAAGGGCAATAGATGAATCATGGCAGCCAAGCGTAAGTCATCACCAAAGGCCCCACAATAGCAGTACCTGCTGTAAAACCCATAATTAAGATACCCTGCACCCAATTACAACAGCATCATCCATTGCACAATAGTATAAGGTGTGAAAGCCCCACACACCACTTGTGTATTCCCAGACACTCTGTGCCATTGGTGTATACAGACGGGGAACTTTTAATATGTACATGTTATGGGCTGCCATAGCTTTGATTCATCAGCATGTGTTGGATACTGACGGTGGTGTGGAGGATGATGCTGACAACCATCTTAGGCACCAGAGGAGGAGAAGAGAGTTCAGACCCAGGGTAACCTACCAGGGGCTACATGATCTGGAGATAGTAGAGCATTACAGGGTGTACAGGGACACCGTACAGCAACTTGTTGAGCTGTGCCAGCCACACCTCAGAGCCAGAAGTAACAGAGGGAAACCCATCCCAGTGGACATGAAGGTATATGTAAGCTTGAGAATACTAGCCACAGGTACCTTCCAAAGGCCAACTAGGGATATCATGGGGATCTCACAGGCATCAGCATCCAGGGTACTCCACCAGTTCCTGGATGCCATGTTACCACATGCTAATGAGCACATATACTTCCCTCGAATGCAGGAGGAGTTGGCCAGCAATATGCATCTCTTCCACCACGTAGCAGACTACCCGGAGGTACTGGGTGCAATAGACTGCATGCACATACACATCAAGACACCACCCAGTGAGCAGGGTAGGTGCTACATAAACTGCAAGGGATACCCTCCATCAACTGCCAGTTCATGTGCAATTCCCAGGGCATTATCATGGATGTGTGTGCTGGCAGCCCTGGAAGCTGTCACGACTCCCACATCTGGCATGCCTCACAGCTGTATCAGGTATTTGCCAGGGGGGAGATCCCATATGGCCACCTGGTGGGGGATACTGGCTATGCACTGGAACCATGGATGATGACTCCCATCAGAAATGCACACACAGCCACGCAAGAATGCCATAATGAGGCACACGCAGAAACCAGAATCATCATAGAACACGTGTTTTGGATGCTGAAATCACGGTTCCATTGCTTGGACATATCTGGTGGATCCTTGCAGTACTCTCCAGGCACGTGTGCCCAAATCTTCATAGTATGTGCCATGCTACACAATATGATCCTGCGGAAACAGCTGCAGTAGGGACAGAATGGTGAAGGCCCTCACAGCCCACCACCATTGCCAAGGGCCCCATGGGCACAGAAGGACTCAGACCATGAACACCCTGTGCCAGCCCCAGTAGGCAAATGGAGGCATGCCCAGTATGCCCATGCCTTGGCAAAGAGGGAACGTATAGCACACACACTGACAGTGTAGGCACTTATGGACTGACACCCTTCTCCACCTGCACACACAGCAAACATGGATGGCACACACACATGACCACCTGTAAATTGTCATGTATAGGTGGTCTACTGTGTGCATCCTACATAGGTAGCCCTCAACTATTGTACGCACAACTGCCATTGGCACAAGGTAAGTCAATACCTAAATTAAGCTATCAGCATGTGTCCATACTGTATGTATAGGTTCATAAATACATAGGTAGGTACATGCCTAACTGCCCGAGGCCACTCATAAGCATAGCCAAAAAGTGTCTGCTGTCGCCACCCCATTGATTAACTAACTGTCCCTCTGTGGAGCAGAGCCAATTGCAGGATCCCTGGGGTGTATCCACTGTTCCCGACTCACTCTGCAAGGATTACCTGGAGTGTTAGTGAGGGGTTTTGTATAATGTAATCAGGGATGTAGTTCCAAATAATGGGGAGTACCCGTGACAGGAATCTTCTCAGATGATTTACATGTTACATAGTATACCTTAACGACAGCTTGCATATATAGGTAATATTCCACAGAATAATAAACATTTGGAACACACAACCGCTGAAATGTGTGTTAATCACCCTTGCACTACCAGCGCCTGCTCTGAGAGGTAAAATTACCACTGCCAGGATTAGAACATGCAACCATGTACACAATCTTCTTAATAACCTACCACTAAGCTACCTGAGATGTATCAATGGCAGCTGTGTATACTGTCAGGTTAAAACCCAAAAGGTAGGAATGTGTGGAAATAGGACAAACTGGCATGTACCCAATGAAAGGTGTATGAGATATATATATATATATATATATATATATATATATATATATATATATATATATAGATATAATATATATATAAATCGACATATATAGAAAGAGAGAGGGAGAGAGAGAGATGTATGTCAATATATGGGGATATACATATATATGTAGATATATAGATAGGTTAACAACATCTACATAACCATGGAGGTACATATAAATGGAATACCTACCACATACCGACTGCTTGACATACCGACGCATGTAATCATGAGGCTTAAAGTCCGAAAGACCACAGTACCGAAACACCAGAAGCGTGAGGTTTAAAATTCCGATGTTAAGGGACATTTAGTCAGTGCTTCTGGTGTTGCGGTTCAGGTAGGTTACTGTGTGTAAGTGTGTTTCTGAAGGCTGTAGTGTGTGTAAGTGTGTGTTCTGAGTGTGGTGTGTGCTCCTGGGGGACTGTAATGTGTGGGTGTGGGTTTGCTTTGTGCGTCTGTTTGTGCGATCTAGGAGGCAGAATATTAAAGTAGAGGGGGTGTGGGAGGTGCAGACACCCACATGGGGGTGTAGGGGGGGCTTGCCCACCTGCTCATACGTAGTGTAGGATGGTTTGTTTGGATGTGGTGGGTAGCAGTGTGTCTGTGTGTGCGTGTGTGTGTTCCATGTTTGTATTACTTTCACGAGTTACTGTCGCTGTTGGTAATGTGAGGTATAGGAGTCTGCGCCCGGTACTGTTGGCAGCAGAATTGTGTGGTTTTGGGATTCCATAGGTATCCCGTATACAGCGGATGAAGTGTTCATATATGAGTATAACATGGACCATAGCAATCACACATTCCGCCACGACCACACTTTATGAACAAAGGATATGGAGAGTATATGCCTATACACTATTACAAATATGTGCTATGGACATGAGCCAATGATAGGGTTAACACCTGTCCCACTTTGCGAGGGACAGTCCCTCTTTGGGCGGTTGTGTCCTGACCAAAAATATTAAATGTGGCAAATGTCCTGAGATTGTATAATTATGTCCCATATGTAATGTAATAGTTGCATACAATAGTTCTTTCTGTATCTAAAATACCTACATGTTACAAGAAACAGGATAAGCAACGAAACTGATACAAGAATAAGCTTATATTTAGGCAAAAAAGGAAAGTTCTAATCCTTGTACTGACCATGGGTTTGTGTCGGCCTGTAAAATCTGATGTGTGTCCTGAAAATGTCCCACTATGGCCATATGAAAAGGTGGCAACCCTAGCCAAAGAGGGTCAGTCACCAACACATCTCCAATGACTGCAAATACCTATGACAGAAATACACAGCTTTCATGTAGCAACACTTTATTACATTCCGATGTATTGCTGAAAGGATTCAAGGACTAACATCACCTGCATGCTATACAGGAACCAGTTAACAGTGCCTTAATGAATCAGCCTGCAATTACTATAGTATTAGTCCACTAAAGGATAGGTGTTCAAATAGGGAAGGAACCCTCACGCACATATCGATTATGTATAAAAGCAGTTTCTACACACCTGCATCTGCTATGTACACCCATCAACATCACCCCCACACCCAAACAAATTACAATACAAACTGTAATAACATCACAAATCATTCACTCACTGTACGACATCTGCAGAAGCCTTAACATACCTTGTCAGAGACACACTAACATGGCCCAATGTGAAATAGTTGCTGTTATACAATGGAACAGCTGCTGATGTTACAGGGTTTGTTTGCACTAATCCCGTTTCAGAGGGTTGTGTGTACACCGGGAAGTGTTACCAATTACTGATTAACAGCACAGTATGATACACATGTACACCAAACCAAGGATGTCTGGTGAGCACACTGTAAACCACCTAACAGTTCATGCACAGCCATACAGCCTTGAGCTGCCCAAACATCCTTGCCAGACTGAAACATCTGCAGAAGTATCAGGTACAAACAAACACTGCATAAGTAGCAATGTTCTGAAATATAACAGCTGTACTCACATGTAGAACAACATCTTCTAGCCATCACACACAATCCAGGGGTGTCATGAAGCTTATATATCTCTGTCCGTCTCCATATACACAAACAACACATCCAGGCCATCTTCCTCGAAAGTAAGGCAAACGGACAATGCCCAAGTGGAGTACTCCATTATACACCACTGTTGCCATGATATTGGTTAGTGGAGTAGCTGCACAGCTGATGTGCATCTAATTAACTACTTTGGAACACTAATTGGTGGTCAGGATAGCACATGTTACTGATATTTAACTAGAAAAGGATGGCTTATCACACATTCAAACCATCTGTATATACCAGCAGAACATTACAAAGAAGATTGAAACACAAACTGAAAATGATTGAATTAACAGTCAACGACACCTCGGGTTACTAATAAGGTATGTAGAACACTTAGTATGTCTGTGTATGTAGTACCTGTTCTATAATATTTAAAGTGCACACAATCCATATAGTGGAAACAGTTATCTTGTAGTGATGTATTGTTGAGCATAGTAACACTTGTAGTATTTATTTGTGTACTGCTGTAGGTCACAAGGCAAACAATGCATACACCACAAGGGATGCTATATAAGGGCTTTGAACACAAATATTCCTCACCAGCTGCTGTCAGTGGCAGGGCTGGTCAAACAAGTATGTGCTATAACAGGGGATAGTATATGTTGATATATTGTAACAGTAGGCATATGTATGGGTGTATTACTGAGAATAACCTGTCAAAGGTTGGCCCACTGTGCAATTATGGTTTGCATTGTGGGATATTGTGCCAATAACTGCGTAATGTACAGTATTGTAGGCAGATATCTATTACAAGTTACATAACATTACTGTTATGTTAGGCAAACATTAGTTATGTCTATTGGCATTTACAATACACAATAACAGGATACATATGACTTGTAGTCACCCGACAGTTTATCAGCATGATAGCAAAGTAAAATGGAAGAGCTAGTTAACTATCCATGCACATAAGACATGTAATAAGTGCAAAGATAGGTACTAGGCTGTCTACCCAAGGGTATTTATAAGCCTAGCTAGAGTGTGTTGGCTTTCGCCACCCCCTTAGGTTAGTTCCTGTGCCCCTGAACGGCAGAGCCATTAGTTCCCCGTGCCTCTGTCCAGCAGAGCCACTGCAGTGATCCCCGGGGTACATGTCTGTCTCCCATCCACCTGTCAAGGTTTCCCTTGTAGAGTGCTACTGAGAGGCCTTGCCTGATGTACATTGGAACCATGTTCCAAAGCATGGGGAGTCTCCGGGTCAGGAATCTATCCATCCAGCACATCCTAGTCATCATTGTGGTTAGATGTATATCCCTAGAGCATGTGGCTCTCAGGGGCTTCTGTTTAGGTGGAGCATATCTAGCAATACTGGGTTGGACATGGGCCTTGTATGTCAAGCAGAAATCACCTGTGAGTATGCGGTATGCAACCGAGTACAGCTGGAGTTTCTTAGGTTGGGCTGCCTAGGTCATCTGTTTGAGGTCAGTAATCCTCTTGGTGTGGTACTGTTGTGGTCTTCCAAGCTGTTGCAGATGTCTTGTAAGGTACATCCCAAATGGGGTGTTGTATCCTTTAATGGGTCTAATAAGTCATGCGTAGAGAGGCACAATAGCCTCCTTTGTTCTGGATGTGAACCCATTAGAGGTTAGGGGGGGCCACATAAAAGGATATTCTAACCACCTTGTCATTATGGGTATCAAAGGAGAGATTGCTATCTACTGGGGTTCCCAGATCCCTTATTACCTTTTCTGTATGTAGGGGACTAGCACCTATGTGGTAGTCCGCAGGTAATTAGTTATATCCAAAGGGGATGACTATGCACTGTTTGGCATTCAGTTTGAGGCCATGATATTGACACCAGGTATCCATCATAGTGCGACCCTTCCGGAGGGTGTCTGTATCAGTTGGGGAAACAATTATGGCCCCTAGTTTGCAGTTGTCTGCATACTTTTTCAGCCAAAGCCCTTCTGTGCATGCCTGTATGTCAGAAAATTATATACCAAACAAGAGGGGTCCTAGGACTGAGCCCGGGGGACGCCACTTGTAACTGGTATACAGTTGTACCTAGGGTATGCAACTCCCACTGTGTGGGTTCTGTCTGTGAGCCACTTTGCAAACCATCACATGGCGTTAATGTTCAGGTGGATGGGTATGTCGATAATACCAGAATGGGGAATGGTGTTGAAAGCCTTTGAGAGATTTAGGTAGGCTGTGTGGACCTCCTTACCCTCATCTAATGCCTTGGTAACTGTCTCTAAGAAGTCTACCAGGTTTAGTAGGCATGGACTGCCCTTAACAAAGCCAAACTGGGAGAGGTCAAAGGTTTGGAGGTACCCAATGTCTCTGTGACTGAGGTCCATGATGATGTGCTCCATAGCCTTGCAGACCAGGCTAGTCAGGCCTATAGGGCAATAGGTCCTGTGGTCCGTTGTGGTGCCACCTTTGTGGAGTGGGATAACTGTTGCTGTGTGCCATTCAGGGGGCACAAAGCTCGATGTGAGGCTATTATTGAACATGGTATGTAGGTGGGGAGCCAGTACGTTCTGAAGTTCATGTAAAATGCAGCCTGGGATGTTGTCCGGTCCCATGGATGCTGTGATATTGGCTTTAGAGTGTGTAGCTTTTACCTGCGTAGTTGTGTTTACAGGGACTCTGCACTCTTCCTGTATAGATATGGGCCCTTTAGGGGTTGAGAGGGGGGAAAGCTAGCACTGAACCTATCTGCCAGGATGTTTCCAATATCAGTTGGTTCTGTAATGTTTGTGCCTTTGTGCTGTAACTCAGAGCAGATCTGGGTGTTGACATCGAGATATTTGACATAGCTATAGAATGCTTTGTGGTTGTCAATGGAATTAGTGGTGGTTTTGTTTCCATAGCTAGCTTTGGAGGATCTTATAAGGGATCTCACCTTCTTACTGAGGCTAACCAGGGAGCTCCTCCACGCATGGGATTGTACTCTCTTTTGCAACAGTGTCTTCCTCCTGCTGTACAGTTTGTTTATGGCAAGGGACCACCAAATTGGCTTCCTTAATTAGGAGTATAGCTTCTTGGTTCTGTTTGGGATAGCATTATCCACGCACTCGTGTAAGTGCTTATAGAGTGCATTTGTGTAGGATTCAGCAGTTGTAACAGTATTGTCCATCTGCATGGGTGTCATGAAGTTCACCACGTCTGTTTTAAAAAGCATGAAGTTGGCTTTGTAGACATATTATACTGTGGTTCCCTTAATGGAGGGTGGGGGTGGGATGTGGATATCAAGTGTGTTCAGCTTATGGTCGGTTTGGACCAACGAGGAGTTGACTTCAGGTGTGGAACACCGGTCACTCATGTTGGTAATGCCTAGGCCTAGGATATTGTTGCCCCTGGTGGGTGTGTGGATATGTTGATCCAGGGAATTGGTGTTTATGAATTCCAGAAAGCGATGAGCTATTGAGTTGGTACACGAGTAGTTTTCTCAGTTAATGGTGGGGTAGATTCAGTGAGACTATATGACGAGTGTGGTGTGGTGCGAATGTTTACCTTCTCCGCATGACTGTCAGGGTCAGGCTTGGTTGGAGAGAGCTTTACCTCCAGTTTGGCTAGATAAGTGCATCTCTCACAGGTTGTAGTGTTGGGTGGTAGATGGAGAGGGTATTATGTGTACATCAGGCAATGTCTACATTGCCTCAAGATGTCCAGATTCACCAGATAGACAGGAGAGAACACTGGCAGCTGACCCTTGGACATGCCTGAATATAAAGCTAATTTCCCCTAGATAAGTGAAGAAAGTGAGTACAAGAGTTATTTTACTCTATGCAAGTGAGAAAAGTATGTATGAAACCTGTGTACCTCTAGGTAATGAGGAAGACTGGGTGCTATAGTAATTAGTAGCTTACGTAGTGCTTACAAGTTCTGAACAAGTGCTGAGCATGAATAAGCAATCCAGATAGGGTCTTGGATAACATAAACACACTGTCCACCCCCCCAACAGGTACACAATCATATATCCATGTACACCACAGAGCCCCTGTACCCACAACTATGCAGGTACGAACTGCACTCAGGCTGCATGGGACCTGTCCACATCCCAGGTTGTATCATACACATATGGCAAAACAAGTTGCTCTCCACATACACATCATGTAAAACATAGCTTCATGTCAGGCTGTGTACACACTGAATGGTGCACACCAACAGGTGTCACAACCCACAAAGGGGGAGACACCACTGATAATGGGAAGCACTGCACTACTACCCTGCTGAGTCTGGTCTGAAAGGCCATGAACCTTGATCAAATTATTTGATGTCAGCAGTACAAATGTAGATGACAGTAAGGTTGATTTCACACTGCATATCATAACCTTGCCAGGTCATAGGACATCATCTCCCATACTGTGTTCCACCTACACTCAGTATACTAGATGTACATTCCTATGTCACAGGAGTGTTTTGCAAAGGAACTGTTGGCAGAACCAACACTACAGAATGTGTCTGAATAATACATGCACATCACACTCGTGCCAGCTACAGTAAGACAGGGTTAATTAATTGTATTCCCCCTTATTGTAGTCCATACCACACAGACTAACAGAAGGCATCTGCTTATTGAAGTATGCGAATGACTATGACCTAGGAGCAATAGCCAACTCAGAGTGTTGTGGACAACATACAGAAGGGGCTTTGTGGGTGAGGTGTGTGTGACATATGGCCACAATCTAACAGCTACATATTGCATTGTCACCCCTATGTTAATAACCCTGTACCCTTGCCCTACCACCTAGGCAGTGGTCAACATAATGGACACTGTATGTAAGCGATGCAGCTGGGCAGTTGTCTTTCCTGTGATAGCTACGTCACCACACCTGTCAGGTAGTCATATGTAGCAACCCTAATCATGACAGGGTGCCATCCATGAATATAGAGATCATTGTCCAGCCATACACAACACTCAAGTGACCCATATCAGATCACATATTTCTTTTAAAGGGTATTGACCATGCTCAAATGGCCTACACCAGCCTTCCCATTCCCCATCTCCATTATGTAGCATGATGCATACCGTGAATAAATCCATGTCCAACCCAGTGATGTTGGACATGCTACACGTACACATCCTTATCTCAAACACATACTTCATGGACATCCACCTTCCTAGTACTAGGATCACCACATGCTGGACAGATCCTTGTCCCATACACTTTACATAGTCATGCCATACTATGCATTCCTTTTCAGCAAAACTGCACATTGCCCCCTATCAGACATGGTGTGATGACCGCATGGTAAATGTATCATTAACCCTGTGGATCAGTTATGTGGCACTGCTCCACCTGGCCCCAGAGACCCGCCTGTCAGCTACAGTCAGGTAACCTTTCATCCTAGATTCATACATGGTCCAGGGCATATAGCCTACTAGTTGACTTTGACTGCACATGCTATAGTTGATATCCATCCCTGCAAATACCATCTGGCTAGCCAGTGTCCCATGTGTATCACATGTGCAACACAGGTGATACATGGCAGGATGTTGAATTGCTGTACAGTGCTGTGTAGATGTATATGGCAGAACACATACATGTAAAACCTTCTGTGAGCACGTCTGCAGGGTCACAGGTCATGTCTGTTAAGGCAGTGTAAGTCTTTATATGTGACATATACACAGCATCAAGGTTGACTGCATTAATGTGGACACATCCAGCCATGTGCTGATAGGTAGGAACACCAGTACAGGCAAACAGACATGCCCACATCAAGACAGATTCCACATGGTGTATGAGCAATGTAATCAGGTGACACACACACATATATTGTGATAATATCCACTCACCATTGAGTGTCACGTGTTTGACACAAACATGTCAGTGGTGTCAGTGTCATGTAGATTTGCAAAGACAACTATTTAATCGTAATAAATGCGATACACATGTTTGTTCAGCTGTAGCTCTGTATGTCTCAGTAAGTTACTGTGACCTGTCTCCATCATTATGTCTTCCAGGTATGCCACATGCAAGGCTACGCCATTATACCCGCTTGGAGGATGAGGCCCTCATCCCATACCTACATGACAATCATGATATCATGTTCAGCCATGTGCCACAGGATGCACAGCAGTGGGATGCCCTGTGGATGGAACTTCGCAGGAGGGTCACTGATGTGCATGGCCACAACCACACATACCAGCAGGTGCGCAGACATTGTACAGACCTCATTAGATGGGAGAAACAGCATGCAAATGCAATCGCCAGGGAACAAGGTGCAACAGGTCCAACCCAGCCCCCACTCACATGTACCGAGGAGCTACCGGCCAACCTGGGGACACCTGCAGAACAATATCCAAAAGCCTTAGCCGATATTGTGGAGGTGGGTGTCTCTCAACCACCGAGCCTGGAGTTGCCTGGTAAGTCACTACTGCACCTATTAACAACTATATTCCATATAGTCACATTCCACAGTATATATGTATTGTATCTGAACACAGTCATGGCTATAAACTGTGTCTGTAACTCACACTGTATAGCAATAGAGATGCCTCATGATTCCCTGCAATGGCCATGCACATCAGCTAAATGTGCAGTATATCTGCAGGGTGGACAGACAACACTGCATTGGGACACCATTACCCCACTGTGTATTTGACAGGACACCATTGTGTTAATCATGTATGCATGTCATTGCACACGTCAGCAGATCACATGTCATACTACATGTTATTGTCAAGGTCATATGCCACACATCAGGCAGGTGTACTGTTAACCTGTGCTGGTCTACATGGTGTAACACAGGGATGTATGCTTACTGCTATGATTGTGTAATTTGCATGCCTTCTGCTATGACACATGCATGCTGTTGTGTGCAACCCAGGGATGTATAATAACTACCACTATTATTGTCTGCGCTGCATGCCATCTGCCGTATCACATGCATGTTGCATGCCTTCTGTCATATCACATGCATGTTGGGTGCCATAGCATGTGTGTGTCTGTGTGTGTGTCTGTGTCTATTGTATAGATTGTAATGTACAGTTCATGTCTGCCCCTCACAGGTGATGTAGGTGCATTGCCCTCCTGCGGTCCATCTGATGTTAGTGTCCCCGCAGACTCTAGCAGTGATGATGAACGTATGATTGAGGCACAGGCAGGGTTGTCAGGGGCTGAATCTGTGCCATTGGTTGCCATTCCACCTATATCCCCCTCATCCCCACACACAGATCCCATGCCTACACATACCCCATCACCAGTGGCCATAGAGGAAGGACAGTTGGCGTGTGGTAGCTTGGAACAGGAAAGTGTGGGGGCTATGGAAGGTGTGCCTGCACACCATGGTGTCAGCCAACTGACTGGTGGTGCCTCACACAAGCATGTGACCAGTGCTGCTCGTAGGAGGACCTCTGGCCAACATGCCCCTGCAAGACAGAGCGCAGCAGCTGGTGTCACCAGATGCATGTTTCAGGCTGTAATGGAGGCACAGGAATGTGCTGAATGGCACAACAGAGAAGATCAGAGGCTTCAGAGGGCTGCTGTCCATTCTGTAAACAACAACATCCAGGCAATGGTAAATGCTCAACAGCAGATTGCTGAAGCTTTGGATAGACGGTTGGGTGACATGGTTGGAGTCCTTGACCATGGCATGGCAATCCACGAGTGTGAGCTGTCTGTGTTGGAACATCTGGTAGGAGTGAGGCATCAGGCACGTGGACGTAGGCCTGCTACATCACCTGTTTTAGGTCTACGTGAACGAGCTACCTCACATGTCCGCTCCCATAGTGGTGGCCATGACAGAGCAGGCCACGTGCACATGGCCCTGGGTGGTCCCAACAGGGACACGGTTCCAGTGGACAAGTGTCAACCGACAGTACCCAATCTACACTTCTGCCTTGTAGTGCCCGTGCAACCCCTGGCAGGCACAGGTCACATGGCCATGGCTGGACACTGTGAACTGTAAAACCTGGCCTGTACAGTCTGCAACTGTCAATAATACCACTGTGTAGGCCAGACACATGCCAGAACTGTGTGCATACATACACGCACACACTGGAAACATATGTAGGGCACCGCAACACACACATGCATAACATCCACACATGCCCAATTAGATCAAAGGCCCTAACCCACACACATGATATCATCCAATGGTGCAGCCTAGGCCTCTGGCAAACATTATCACCCTGTGCATATGATGATGCCTGTGCTGCATCCCTGACATCCACACCATCGGTGCAGGGACATGCTCATATGGTCTGATGCACAGGGTGAACAGACTAGGAAGATATGTGTAGTTTACAATTGTTGAGTACTGTTGATAGGTGTTTCCCATTTCATTTGTTTGTAATGCTTTTTTGCCACATGGTATGTTCCTGATATATCTCTATATATGTATGTACCTATATGCTGGACATAAACACTCACATATACATCTACATGATGGGATACATTCCTATACTGTTGAATGACTGCGCTGTATGATATCTTTGTGGTACTGTCCGTTGTCTGTATATCTGCCATGGCATATTGGTAATTTACATTAGCTGTGTGTGCAGGGTCCTGGTTCTGACCCTTGCAGAGGACATTTATTTAGTTGCAGGGCAGAACAAGGCCATTGGATATGGAGGGAGTAAAGCACATTAATGCAGTTGGGAGTGGGTGTGCATGGGTTTGCATGGTGTTAAGCACTGCTGACATCTGGTTACAGCTTCTTACACTTGGTTAGCCTCTACATTGCTTTACCAGTGCAATACTCGCATACTGGTAGCCAAACACGCTTATATCCGCTCGCACCTGCACTTGAAAATGCACCAACATTGGTGCTTGCATCTGTCACTCACACCCCTGGGTGGGAGCGAGGACCACAATATTACCTTGTGATGCCTATTACATTGGACTACATGACTACAGTATCGGGAATGGCTGCCCATTAGGCGACGTCATGGAGTTTGACTGTATGGAATCAGCGGCCTGTCCAGTGAATTAATCATATTATTTGTGTGTTCCTCATACAATTTGCTCCCATCTGGCTGATACATGGGAACCGAGACTCTTCAATACAGACAAGTAATTGTGTTTTGGGAGCCATATCCGTTGGCCGAGTCATGCTACCGCATACCTATTATAGGTTTTCCACCTTTTCAATTGGCCAAGGTGGGACTTCAGGGTTAACACCTGTCCCACTTTGCGTGGGACAGTCCCTCTTTAGGCAGTTGTGCCCTGCAAAAATAATCAAGATATAGCAAATGTCCTGATTACAGGACAATGTTATATTCTACGTTTCTTTAATAATTGCATAAAACAGTTATTTTATATATGAAACTTCTATATGTTATGTGAATTAGCATAAGCAATTCAAATGTTACTAGAATAAGCTTTTACTTGTGCAAATAAGTATAATTCTGTACTATGCATGGCTGTAGGTATGTTTTGTCCTGGAAAGTCTAACATATTTACAGAACATGTCCCACTTTGGGCATTTGAAAAGGTGGCAACACTATAGGACTTTTATGTAGAGACGTCAGATTTTGCAGGGCAACACATACCCACAGCCAGTAGAAAAGAGAGTACTTCACTGTTTTGCCTAAATAAAAGGTTATTCTTGTAGCATTATAGTTGCTTATACTGTTTCTTATAACATTTAGGTGTTTCAGATACAAAATAATTGTTTTATGCAACTACTACAGACAATATAGGAAATCTTTGTCCTAAATCACAGGACATTTGCCGTAATTACAATTATTTTGCAGGACACAACGGGCCAAAGGGGAGTGTCCCTCGCAAAGGTGGACAGGTGGTAACCCCAATCCTATTATTCTATCATCTTTCTAAGGTAGTCAGCGGAACATGCGCTTTCTCTCACTAGCAGACCTCTCATATGAATGGGGAAGAATGAACACTGAATCAGGGACACTGCATAGCAACCTCAGGGACACATTTAGAAGTTTGGTGCTATTAACCTGACACAGTGACGGACCTAGAGCACATATGTATTCATACACATTATCTGAGGTACATACTGTTTATGACTCTTACATGTTGTCATTATTCATTACGTGTATTCCACCACCTTTCCTCCTAATATTACTAGTTCTAGGAGGGTTAAGTTGGGACTGTGTTAGATTCTGATTCATGATCACAGATTTCCCTGGTAATCAGGGACAGTTCAATGATATGGTCCCTATGTGTTCCCCCAATGGTTTACGGACTATCCAGTAGATGTGCTCTTAAGGTTTGGGAGGTATGGGCGTCTGCTATACCCACACTGGAATATTACTTACATCTATGGGACGGTCCTAATATGTCTCTGCCAGCCAACACCTGCATGCCT
>NC_056726.1:1718358229-1718395380 GCF_019279795.1 Protopterus annectens
CATGTTGTGAAATATCAACCAGCCAAAGCTTTGCAACGGCACGCGGCTTGCAGTAAAAAAATTAATGAGCAACGTCATAGAAGCAACAATCTTGACAGGACCTTTCAAAGGTGAAGATGTCCTCATTCCTCACATTCCTATGATTCCAAACGGATATGCCATTTCAATTTAAGAGATTGCAATTCCCAATTCGATTGGCGTTTGCAATCACCATCAACAAAGCTCAGGGCCAATCTTTAGAATTGTGCGGTTTAGATCTACACACAGATTGCTTCTCACATGGACAATTATATGTTGCGTGTTCTAGAGTTGGCAAACCAGACAATCTCTATATCTGCACAGACAATGGAACAACAAAAAATATTGTATACCCACAAGCATTGTGAAATTAAACATATTAGAAACGTGCGCTTTTTCTTTTCTTTCTTTTCCATTTAACCAGACTGAGCCACAGCAACACGTGGCCAGGTACAGCTAGTATTTAAATAAAAGGGAAAAAACACAGGGGAACTGGAAACTTAAAATGTAACTCAGAAACAGTGCAGTTACCAATGTTTTGCCCACTGCTTCATCTGATGTCATCACAGCAGTGAAAGATGCTGGAGTGTGGTTTGTAACTACAGTACTGTATTCTTTATTATACATAACTTTGACATTGCAGTTTCTTTACAATGTCTGAGGCAGCATGACTATGCTGAATGCATGAAGACGTGGGTGAATGGTATCTGGGTCTATATTAGACAAATGAAAGTTTATCTAATCGAATGCTGAAATCATCAAAATCCAGGATCTCAGCATGGTTTTTGTGAGATCGTGGTACATTGAAGATGGGAATATTTGCCCTTTCCTCACTGTAGTGTGATCTCGGAGTTGGAATATATATTTAGCGGTGGGTGTGGGGGGTGCAGCCCCCCACAATTGCGATTTCGAGTTCTGGGATTTTTGATGATTTCAGTGTTCGATTAGATAAACTTTCATTTATCTAATATAAACCCTGGTATCATGCTCAGCCTGGAAGGGTCAGTCTAATGTCTGTGGTAATGTTAATAGTGCCTTCATTGACATGCTTGACATATTGTTTAGAATGAATTGCTTTATGCACAACTCCATGACATAATGCTCTCCTAATTTGTTTATAATATTTTATGTTAAACACTTAAACAGAAGAAGGATGGATCCTTATCTGTCTGATATGATAGCCAGTACTACTATCTACTGCTATATACAGACAAATGACTGATCTAGCTGCCTGTTATGAAAAATATATGAGTAATGGTCATCAGACTTGTATATTTGACATCCATGGAGGTTGTAGTATATATATAAAATCTAACAACAACATATGGGTCTATGGTTGTCTGCATATGTATAGAGTCATATGTGGGTATGTATCTGTATTCTTTCTCTGTATGTATACATTCGTACTACGGTAAGGGAGAAGCATATCTCTATCTCGCTATGGGTACGTATACACACACATAGCTCTACTTATATATGTCTACATCTGGTTATTCCGTTCCATGCCATATAGATTACACTTTGCTTTAGTGGGTCTCGCAGTGGGTGCGGCTGCTTGTTGGGTGACGCCTCTGCCCAATGAACACATTCGCTTGCAGCCCTAAGGCTGTCCATATTGCCCAACATCAGCCAACACCTGCACACCTAGACCCATAAGTAGCTACCCATAATTCCCTCACCCTCACCTTCTTGACAGCACCCATCCTTATTCTGGGACCTGGCGGGTTCTGGATACACCACTACATGCTGCCCACTCTCCACTTCACTGGACCCATTTCATACAATTGTCTCGGCCCATGGGTAATCTGGGTTACCCAGCCTTTTATTCTGAGTCTGTATACACCACGGACAAAATGAAAGATCTATTGCATTCCATGTTTAGGCCAATTTTTGGGGTGTCCCGCAAGGGACGCTCCAGTATGTGTTCCATGATTAGAATCCACGGGTTTACTGTGTCCCCCCCTGGGTGTTTCCTGCTTGTGGTCTGGGGAGCAGTGGGCACTTTACATTGCTTGCATGTATAGTTCCCATGTCCAGATGTAGGGGGGGGGGGGTGGAAGGGCATGCTGCATGTGTCATGTGTCTTACCTGGGCTCCTCACTTCCATTGTCATAGCCTGTGAACAAATGTCATTCCTGTGTGCTTTTTCCTATCATAGCTGTATACCTCTATATAGATACGCACACACACACACACACACACATACACACACACACACACACACACACACACACACACACACACACACACACACACACACATACACACACACACACACACACACACACACACACACACACACACACACACACACACACACACACACACACACACACACACACACACACATATCTATCTATCTATATATATATATATATATATATATATATATATATATGTCATTTGTTCGTGCCTTTGTGTTTACTTTTTGTTTTGCCTTGCATACATTGCAGTATCCACGAACACCAACAGGAGGGATTATTATTAGATGCAGGCTGTACTAGTTAGCATTTTAGGTTGCACGTATGCAGCCGACATGTTCACGCCTCTGTGCAATGCTTAGACACGCCCCCTGCACTCGCTCACATTTCCTATGCACGTGAATGTTGCGGCAGCGTGCCTTCATTAATATGCATGTGGTGCTGCTGCGCCATCTCTACGGCACACGGTCGGCACAAGGCTAATGCCATCCTTGCACTGATCTTCATGAATCCTGGGGTTAATGTGTTTGTCTTACTTATCTGCCCAATCTCACTGGAAGAGGGAAATTGGTTCTATCCAAACATAACCATGATAGTACACATGCTGAGAGAAAAGCATGTTAATTCTTCAGACATCTACATCAAGTAACACTATGTTAGCTCTCCTTTTAATATTTTGTTTTCATATTGGCTAAACCTTCCTCAGCTTCAGTAACTTCATTAATCCTTACTCACCTCCTATCTCTCTTCCTTTTGCTTCTATCTCTACCTTTTCCCATGCCTTCATTTTATCTTTTTTCTGCACTGATTATTTTACATCTACTTTCCACTGTCCTATAGGACATGGTTTCACATATACTAAGCTCATAAATTGTACTTTGTAAATAGCATTAATGAGCTCAAAATTATACTTTGTAAATAGCAACTGACGGTACCAATGTTAGTAGTCACTCTCTCATTATTACTATATTGTGTCTACAATGTTTTTACATATGTGTAGTCTGTTATTTGTATTTCTTTGTATATAATCATTAGTGTTAGCATTGTTATGTTTTGAAGCTTTTCTACCCGGCTCTCCACTGAAATTGGGCCCCTGGCCCAGACGGACATTAATTACCTGGTTAACAAATGTAATAAAAATAAATAAAATATTTTACTACTATTTTTTCCCTCCCTTTTCCTTTTCCCTTCTTCCTAATCCTATGTCCACAGACAAAACAAGAAATTCTGCTCTGATCCTTCTTCATCTCTTATTCATTGGGGAACAGGAAATAAACTTGGAAATACCTACTTAAAAGAAGTAAGTCTTCATCAGCAGACAAAAATGACAGCTTGTCAGGATAGTTTCATATCCCGGTTTATCCTTTACTCCTAGAGCAAGCTTCTACTTCATGTCAAGAAGAATTTCACCTGTCTCACCAGCAATGTCAACCTAGATAATTAAATGGCAGCCTCAAATTCTTCCTTGTGTTGCCCTCTTTGAGGCTGAAGGGAACTTCAGAATATGGGCTTATTAGGTAGCCTTGTAGTAGTCTGTAGACTGTTTGCTTAGTACTTCCCTATGACCTTATGAGCCTATAATATCAATAACGTAGTAACCAGAACATCTTTGTAGAATACCAAGCAGAAGAGAGGTCATACAAGGTAGTAGACAGTTACAGAGACACTGCAGCACAGCCATGACAAAACTTGTACTATCCCTAGGCTGAGCCCCATGCTTGTAAAGATTACTAGACATATGCATGATAATTCACGTTGTTCTTTGTAATATTTCTTGAGTAGAAACATTTCTAGAATGTATGGCAGACATACCTGCAATTCTGGTGGAGTGAACTCAGGCTTAGTCTGAAGTGACCTATTGTATTTTCAACAAAAACAAGAGTAAGCCAGTTATTTTTATAACGTGTACTCAGTAAAGTGCAAGCCAAAGTTACCTTTCATAAGGTAGACACAAAACCTGAGGTGAAAAAAAAATGGTTCCTTCTGGCATAGTAAATCGGCTCTCTGTGATGTCAGAATGTACACTAATGCTTGAAATTACACAGTAGCACTCTTCCTGTCATATAATAATATAAGCAACAGATGTTACCATGTACCCTCAAACTTCATGTGTACAACAGGACATAATACAAATAGCAAAAACATTACATTCCCAAACAATTTCAGTCTGGGAAATCCAACTAGTCATTTCACAACTGTTTACTAAAAGTTACAGCAAATAACATGTTAACTGAATAGAGTCAGTCCAAGTTCGAAGTAAATAAAACAACCCCAGTGGCAAAATATTCAGCAATCTAACATATGAGTAAAGAGTTGCTAAAATGAATAATAAACGATCATAATAATACAAAAAAAAACATAAGCTACTTTAACAGCCTGACATAAGTTACTGACTGGTTGTTTAGAAACAACGTATGAGACAGGATACAAAAACAAAGCTTACTGAACTTCATTTTCATTTCCAGTAACTGCAGATAGTGATAACATTAGAAATAAACTGCATCCATATATAAGAAGACAGTGCAGGGCATTCAAACACCTTCAGAGCTTCATATTTACCGATATTTCTGAGATTACAATAGGGAAGTAATTATTTCAGGCAGCCAGTCACAGGAAGCACACCAGGATAACATTTCCTACAGCTTCCAGATGGGCATAGCTGTGCGAGATTGAAAAAGAAGCTCCATAGATGTTGACACAGATACTAAGTGCTATAGCTACATGCAGAATGTCTTGAGCTAGGAAAAAGCTTCATTTTAAAGAAAAAAAGGAAGGGATCTGCCAACTGAAACTGCAGGTGAGCAGTAAAAGGCCAGGCAAACAAAAAGGCACCTCATAGCTGTAAAACTAGCGGCATCTGAAATCATTACAAGTAAATGCACCAACCATGCATTCATTCAATAAACAACAAGGGAACAAGAAATAAAAAACAAAGGTAATAACAAAGTAATAAAGCAAAGAGGAGGTAAGATAATAATAATAATAATAATAATAATAATAATAATAAAAAGCACTTTAAAATAGTTGGACTGTTGGAGTGTACTGGGCAATCTAGACTACCAGTTAAAAGCAAGATTACTAAACAGAACTACATTTACTAAACTAGATTAAACTATTCATTTATAAAGAAACTGCTGAACCAAACAACGTTGCGAGGAAAAAACTACTTGTAAACCAGTAATACTGTGCTATCTTCTCTCGTAACAATAGAGGGAACACAGTATGATGCGACCACAGGAACGTTTATTGAAGCATAACATAAAAATGAACTGTTACAATAGCCGTATGAGTTAAGCGCTTTCACCTACAATCTTTAGGCTTCTTCAGAACTCATACAAACGGTCAATGCGCCAATTTAAATAACCTTTTTGGCGCAAATTCATTTAAAAAAACTTTTAACATTTAAAGTGCTATAGTGCTAATAACTAGGTGTTGTATCAACCAATAGTAAACAACAATAAACCCAACAACATGCTAAACCTCTTCCTAATAATAACTTACTATATTAATCATATGCATTATATTTGTACTTAATTTTGTGTAATGCAATTTAATGTCCTGTTCAAAACTTCATACTATTTGTTAAAAATATATGTGTACTTCTCTAAATTGTTTTTAACACTGTGTCATATGCTAACTTAAAAACATCTTCCAAATGCTTTAAATATTATTTATTATTTATTATTTAACTATTAACTAGATGGTATGCTGAACTATATAATAAATAAAAAATAAAAAATAATAAATAAAAAATAAAAAATAGTGAGTAAAATAAACTTAAAACCAAAATAATTGATTAATATAGTTATTCATACTAATTTATTCAAGTGACTATAATGAATTTACATCTATATGCATATATTAATTTAATATTGTTGTAATGATAGACGCAATCTGTTGTCATAATAATATAATATATTGTGATATGTACTACTGTAATCTATTGCGGGTGTACATGTGCAAACTGCTCGTAAATCCAACAAACAATGTAGATTTAACACTGTTTGATATTAGTATTAATGAAGCTGTTCAGAAAGATTTTAATGTTTTTTTTGATGAATGTGGATTTAAATTTATGAGGATGTTAATTAAATATAACGATGAAGCACTTTCACAACTCATAAATGAGGCAGAGAAACTAAATGGAGAGATAGAAAGTGATTTACTGTTTGAGGAATGGAAAAATTTATACTGTAAGCAGTTTACTATTGTGGAAAAGAAATCAAAACTGACGCATGATAGAAAAAGTAATAAAATCAATAGAGATATTGTACAATATGAAGAAAATAGGGTATATAGATGGAACATAGACAGGTTCAATAGAACTAACAAGGATTCTAGATTTGACAGGCAGGGTTATGAACAAGAGACAGTGAATAATATTGCTAGGGGTGAATTTTATGAAGGTGGTAGTTATGATCTATACGACAATCAGGATGGAAGTAAGCAAAATTTTCAGAGGAATTGGAATCCTCAGTATTGGAAGGGAGAAGGTTTCAAGGGGAGGAATTACCATCACCGACAATATTCGCAACCAGTGCATCACAGGTAATACAACAGGAATTACCAGTAAAAAACAACATATTAAGCAAAAAGGATGTAGAAATAGGAAGTGTAAAGAAAACACACGATACTTATAAGGGTGGTGAGTTTAAAATCTACAATTTCACCAATTTTAAAGTTGAGGATGTTCATTACAAATTATTATCTAGAGGTATGAAATTCATACCTACCCCAAATTATGGTTTGGTTGACCATTTAATAGAAACCAAATTATTTACACGTAAATTGAATCTATCCATTATGTTTCAGAATAATACCAATGCAAGAGAGGGAGAAGACAATAAGTTAAAATCTAAAAGTACTTTTGTTCCACATATGAACCAAGTGGTAGAACTGTTTGAAAAACAAGTATCAAGAGATTTGTATAAACTGGCTGACACAGTCAAAAATACTAAACATAGGGACAATCTATCTAAGGAAGAGAGAAGTGAGTTACATAAATTAAGAAAAAATAATAATATACGTATAATGAAGCCCGACAAGGGAGGGGGGATGGTCATTTATGACCAAATGGAATATATGACTAAATTACATTCCATCCTTACTGAAACAGGTAATTATAGTACGATATCTTTGAATGAAATTAATATTGCCTATCAGAGGATTAGTTCGTATATAGAAGAATTTTGGATAGACAATCGAATTTATAATGACTTATATAAGTTTTTAAATGTTCCATATCCCAAAATGGCGACATTAGTGGGCATACCAAAGATACATAAAGATGCAGAAAACCCCCCATTTAGACCTATAGTGTCAGGCACAAAAGCTAAAACTTTTCCGTTAGGCAAATTAGTGGATGTATGGTTAAAAGAAGTATATAAAGGTATACCACACTTGTTGAAGGATTCTTGGGACTTTTTAAGAACATTCCCTACTATAAGACTTGATACTATTAACCTTTTATATGTAACTATAGACGTAATTGATTTATACTCTTGTATACCAAGAATAGAGGGGTTAAACATGTTTTGTGAAAGCATTAGGAAACATACCTCACTGGAATGGGACAGAATATGTTTAATTATGGATTGCATGTCTTTAGTATTGGAAAATAATTTTATATCATTTGAAGGTGAATTTTTCAAACAATGTAAGGGGGTGGCTATGGGCTCAGCCAGTGCCCCTATATATGCCAACCTTGTTATGTTATATTGGGAGGAAGAAATTTTATTCAAGAGTGATTATTTTACTCATATCTCCCATTACACGAGATTTTTGGATGACATATATATCCTGTGGAAAGGAAGTATGGAAGACCTGAAGGAATTTATGTCATTCATTAGTAATAGTAGTGATTTTTTGAAATTCACATATGATATTAGTAGGACTGGTTTACCATACTTAGATACTATTGTCACTAATGATGAAAAAGGTTTTAAATCTAATATTTATAGAAAAAACACTTTTTCTAATGATTACTTACAATATGACAGTAATCATCCCAGAAAAATATTACGTAACATATTTAAAGGTCAACTCATTAGAGCGGCCAGAATGACTTCTAGGTATGAAGATATGATATCTGAAATAGAACATATAACAAAAATGTTTAAGGAGAGAAAATACAATAATTGTATGTTACGAGATGTTCAAAAGTATGTGATATCTCAGAGGGAAACCAAATTTGGTCCAATATTTGGAAAGAATTTACCAATGGATAGGGAGATCATAACAAACTCCTTCGACAAATACAAAAAGGCTTTTATTTTGCCTTACACACCATATGTTAATATAGTGAAGGAGATTTTATTTAAACATTGGAATATATTTTTAGTAAATCCTGAATTAACAAAGATTTTGGGAGAGAAACCTATTATTGTTTATAGGATGTCACATAATTTGAAAAGAATTTTGGAATCTGGGAAAGGTACTAAACACAACAGTGGATCAATTGAATCAACAGCATCTACGAAAAAATGTGGAAATTGTAATCAATGTAGATTTATTATGTGTCAAACAGAAATCATATTAGAGAACAACAATAAGACACTAATTAGAAGTGTCAAGGGGAATTGTAACACAAAGAATGTGGTTTATATAGCGAAATGTGACTTTTGCACTGCTTACTATGTTGGGAAAACAGAGAGGGCTTTTAAAAAAAAAAAATAAAAAAAGAATTTATGACCATTCTTATTGTATCAAAAAGAAGGATGGCAATAATGCTTTGTATAGGCACATTGAGAGAAGTGGTGACCAACATAGATTTAAATTCTTTATTATAGATCACATTAAATCGGACACTATGGGGGGTAATTTGAAAGAAATATTAAGCTACAAGGAAATTTGGTGGCAACTATACACCGATGCAGCCACCTTACCGGGTTTAAACGACACAATAGCTATTAAACCCTTATTATGTAGGTAAATATTAAAACTTATTCAGTTATCTTTCCTCTGTTACAATATATGATAGCAATGAGTAAAATTAGATTTCATTTAGTAGTATTTAATGAACTTAGATTATAGAAAAGTTTTCATATATTAGAACATCTAATAAAATAATCACATAACATCATTAAATCATTAATTTATTGTTAAAAATTAATACAAGGGAAAAATTAATGTATAACAAATATACATTTACTATTTATAGTAGGTAGGATTATAGTTTTAGAAAAGATATAAATTATATTTTTAAAAGAAAATTTTTAAAAAAAATTTTTTTATACAATTTAATAATATAAATATTAGAATGTTAGTTAATTATTTATATAATATCAAACAGTGTTAAATCTACATTGTTTGTTGGATTTACGAGCAGTTTGCACATGTACACCCGCAATAGATTACAGTAGTACATATCACAATATATTATATTATTATGACAACAGATTGCGTCTATCATTACAACAATATTAAATTAATATATGCATATAGATGTAAATTCATTATAGTCACTTGAATAAATTAGTATGAATAACTATATTAATCAATTATTTTGGTTTTAAGTTTATTTTACTCACTATTTTTTATTTTTTATTTATTATTTTTTATTTTTTATTTATTATATAGTTCAGCATACCATCTAGTTAATAGTTAAATAATAAATAATAAATAATATTTAAAGCATTTGGAAGATGTTTTTAAGTTAGCATATGACACAGTGTTAAAAACAATTTAGAGAAGTACACATATATTTTTAACAAATAGTATGAAGTTTTGAACAGGACATTAAATTGCATTACACAAAATTAAGTACAAATATAATGCATATGATTAATATAGTAAGTTATTATTAGGAAGAGGTTTAGCATGTTGTTGGGTTTATTGTTGTTTACTATTGGTTGATACAACACCTAGTTATTAGCACTATAGCACTTTAAATGTTAAAAGTTTTTTTAAATGAATTTGCGCCAAAAAGGTTATTTAAATTGGCGCATTGACCGTTTGTATGAGTTCTGAAGAAGCCTAAAGATTGTAGGTGAAAGCGCTTAACTCATACGGCTATTGTAACAGTTCATTTTTATGTTATGCTTCAATAAACGTTCCTGTGGTCGCATCATACTGTGTTCCCTCTATTGTTACGAGAGAAGATAGCACAGTATTACTGATTTATAAAGAAAAACTGGTAAAGTTACCTGAGAAATGAGAAAATAAACTTCAATAGATGGATTTTGGTAATGTTAAATAACCCTTCAATGTGTAAACTTAGAAATAAAATGCACAAAGAAAACTTGCACTTGCTTGGGTATGATGAAATGAGATGTGTAATGAGGTTAGATAAAATATATAAAAATTACATTTGTAAGAAAATGAGTCATTGGAGTGTAGATACCTTGAGAGATATGGCATTATTAGTCGTAGTGGGTTCAGTCTTTTGTTTCATTTTAAATCAGTCCAAGAGTTTTTATCTGAAGATCTTTTTGATGAAGGAGATGACTAGTCCACATGCTCTGGAATAGAAACTATGTTACCATTTTTGATAAAGAAAGCTGTTTACTTTACATTATTGATTGTTCTTACTTCATTAGACAGATGAATTTTAATTTTGGCTGGATAAATGATTTCAGCGCTGATGTTATTTTGTTTTAACAGTTTAACAAGAGGCCAGCATTTCTTCCTTATATCCAATACTTTGGTGGAATAATCGTTGTCAAATCTGATTTGGCTTTGCTTAACCTTTAAAGGGGCTTCCATCCAGGTTGATTTGAGAACATGTTCTTTATCTGTGTAGGATAGAAATTTTATTATTATGGATCTTGGTGGAGATGAGGATGATACTGCAGCTAGTTTCCCTGTAGATCTATGGGCTCTCTCTATATGAGGGACCTTCTTGTAAGTCCAAAATCTGAGGTATCCAGGAATTTAGAAAGGAAACAATGTCCTTACCCTCAGATTTTTCAGGAAGACCAAAAATTCTAATATTGCACCTTTTTTCTCTGTTTTCTAGGTTATCTATCTTATTAAGAAGCCAGGTGTTTTGTTTAAGTAGAAAGTCCGTTTCTTTAAATCTTCCATCAATGTCATTTAAGGAAGTTTCAATGTCGGATATGTTGGCCTGATTTTGCTGGAGAATCATTAAAAGACTTAGGATTGATCTGGACAGGTTTTCCTGAAAGCCATCCATTTTCAAAGACCATTCTTGGAAAGTGGAAGTCACTAACTGCAAAGCTTTCCTCAAGGATGTATCAGAATGAGATCTCCTAGAGCTGTTAATTTTCATTAGATGAAGTACTCTCCAAATAAATTTGACAGGAAAATTTTGGTACAGATCCATAAAACTTAGAAAAATAAAATATTAAAGTGTTGTTAATAAAATTAGGTAAAATTTGTTTCAATATCCTAGTTATTATCCTGTTTTTGAGAATAATTTTGTAGAGCTCTAAAAACTTGCTGCTTTCAGTTGGCCATCTTGGCTCTACCCCCCACAGTCGCCTCACAGCAAAATGTTCTCCGGTTCAATTCTGTGCTGGGATGCCTTCTGTGTGGAGTCTGCATGTCCTCCCTGCGGGCACCTTGGTTTCCTCCAGGTGCTCTGTTTTTCTCCCACATTCCAAAGACATACAGTAGGTGGATTGGACACTCTAAATTGGCCATAGGTTAAAGTGTGTGCAAGAGTGAGTGGTACAAATGAACTACCAAAGCAGGGCTAGCCACAAGGCAGTGTAAAGCTTGGCTTGAGATGATTGTCACTGTGGAAGTGACACCCCAACCCCATGTGCAAAATGGAAAAAGAGGTTGAGGATGGATGGATGGATGAATGAATGGATGGATGGATGGATGGATGGATCTTGGCTCTCCCCCAATTTATTTCTGATATACTCTATGTATTGTTAGCTTGCCAAGGAAGATGCATTTCTGTTTCTAGGGTATTTTAGAGATATCATGATGGACATTTTCTTGTTGTATGTACTGTATAGTATCTTTCACACTGTTATTCATGCACCATTTATTTTACAAGTCTGCTGTTGCAAGGAATTTTTCTCAGTATTTATTATGAATCTTCATCTGGCACAAGTTGCATATAACTAATAATACTTTTATTTTGCTCATCGATGCATGTAAAATGTCACTATTTTTGTCATTTTATACTTTATTTATTACACATAGCACATTCTAGGCATGTTACATTCTAGTCATAATTTGCAGCCTACACTTTTTAAACTATAGTCATATTTTTATTTAGGGCGGCCATGGTGGTGCAGTGGTTAGCATTGTTGCCTCACAGCAAGAGGTTCTCTGGTTTGATCCTCGGCTGGGGTGCCATCTGTTCAGAGTCTGCATGTCCTCCCTGTGGTCGCATGGGTTTCCTCCCACATCCCAAAGACATGCTGCAGGTAGACTGGACACTCTAAATTGGCCCTAGGTGTGAGTGCGTGTGTGTGTGTGTGCCTTCTGTGGAAGGTTGGGCACCGGGCTGGCATCTCGACACTGTAAAACTCCACTGCCAATCATGAGCGGACAGGTGACCAGCTGTGGCGACCCCTAACCGGGAAAAGCCAGAAGAAGAAGAAGTCATATTTTTATTTAATTGTTTTTTTGTCCTATCAATTCAGTTCCTGGGCAGTGGCTTAAATCGATCCTTAATGAGTAAATCCATTACCATGACTAACAGACATTAAAATAAATAAAATAAATTAGTCACGGGCAGCATATGAATTACTTTGCTCCCTATGCAAGAAATGCGTATGTATATGTTATATTTGTAAATCATTTAAATCAGAAACATAGCTAGGGTGGGGCAAAGGGGGCAACTGCCCAAGGTGCAAGGTGTTAAGGGGCATGATTAGCTGTTGCCAAAAGGACTTTATTGCAGTACTAGCAGTCAGAAATAAATGCTGATAAATGTGCTTTCTCTTCTGTATTTCTTGGGAGTGTGGAAAAATGTTGACATAACACTGGTGTTTTTCATTTTTTCAATGAATGTCTCTCATGCCAAGTAAACTCCCTGAGAAGTACAGTAGTATATGTCATGAGCTGCCCACTTCTGTTAGTCAGTGACAGAATAAAAAAGGAAGGTGCATTTCCAAGTCAAGAAATATGCAGTATAAGGACTGTATCCTAGGCAGCCACAGAGAGGTTTTTCTTCCCTTATGGCTTCTGTCCTCATGACAATCAAACATTATAATGTACCAAAAATAGCATCACAGTGACTTGTGCCCTCTACTTTGCTACTACTTTGCAGGAGTTTTTTTGATGTTCACCTTACTATCACTGCCAAATATGCATTAGAGTGCCAACTGATAACTCTCTTTGGCAACCCCCAAGACATGCGGGAAATAGCATAAAATGGAGGATATGCCAAAATATATAATATAGTGGAGCAGGTGTTTGGCCTACTCATGGGATGCTTCTGTTGTCCAGATAAATCAGAAGAGGTGCTACAATACAGTCCTGAAATCTTCAGCAAGATTTTTATTGAGTGTACAGTTTTACACAACAGGGCATTGCACAGGCAGTTGGAGTGTGCAGATAATATCTTGATAGGACCTTCCATTAGAGTTGTACCAGTAGCAGAAGGGCAGGGTGGACAGTCAAGTGAGAAACATGAAGTAGCTGTACCACAGCCAAGGATGACCCATAACAGTTGACAGCTGTTGTGTGAATTTAAAATGGTTTCTACTATTCAATTTTGTAGTAACTTTCATTTTGCTTACAGTTGCTATGTGTGGTTCTGAAAAATATAGTATAGGGGGCGTGGCCAAGGATGAACACAGGATAGCAGCAGATTTCTTCAGCTCCACCAATTTCATTACACTGACAGGAATTAATTACTTAAAAAATTAATTTTTGAAGTAATTTTCTTTCTAAATACGTTTGTTTTATATAGTTCTTGAACTATATCTAAAAAAGAAAGGAAATCTTAACAATATTCCTGTCAGAAATCACTGTGGAAATTTTCCTGTCAGTTTATCAGTCTGAAATGAGTTCCAGTAAGACAAATTCTCAAGACTCCAGCATCAAGAAAGAACTTCAGTCTCTGATAATTATAATCCAGCAACTTACTGATAAAATGGATAAAATGGATACTAAAATAGATACCTTCATAGAAAAAAACTACAAAACAAATAGACCTGTTACATACAGACCTGCAACAACAGAAGAACCAGATGACAGGCATAGAAGAAGCTGTGAATGACATGGAAAATAGAATCCAAGAAGAGGAAATCAACATTGAGTTTCTGCTGAAACAAAATACACATTTACAAACAAAGCTGGATGACCTGGAAAATAGATCTAGGCGCAATAACATTAGGATTTTTGGACTGCCAGAAAATATTGAAGGTAACAATATTACTTCTTTTTTAACAACTTGGCTCCCTAAAACTTTAGACTTACCAGAAGCATTCTCTTTTGGTATCGAAAGAGCACATAGATCTATAGCTAATATTAACTCTAACAAAAAATATCCTAGATCAGTTATAGTTAGATTTCTATCATCTTTTGATAAAGAGATGGTTCTTAAATCTGCTTGGGCTAAAGCTCCTGTTAAGATTAATGAGACAACTGTGCGTTTTGACAATGACTATTCTTCCATGGTAATAGCTAAAAGAAAAGTTTTTCTGCCACTAATAAGGGAGCTTAAAAAGCACAGTTTAAAACATACCTTCTGTTTCCTGCCAAGCTTAAAATCTTCCTTCCTGATGGTCCTAAGGTTTTCGATGATTTAGACTCTGCTTTACTGTTTGTCAAAGAAAAAAGGATTTTGGATAAAATAGAAGAAATGGAATGGGCTAGTTCTTCATTAAAGAGATTGGCAACTGAAGCTTCGTGGAAGACTTCAGAGAAGAAGAAGAGACTAAAAACAAATGATTTGTTATATGTTTTTTCTCTCTCATCATTTTAGTTCATTATTAATCTTTTTGAATATAGTTCCTGCATTTCCAGAAAGCCACAAATATTTTAGAAAAGATTTAATCAAAGTTATTCTCTATGTGCAAAGAAATGTTTTGTTTCATAACCAGTCAAAATACCTGAAGATTTAATGGCAAGCTGTGATTCAATTTGTCTCTCTTTCTGAAAAGAAGTAAGGTTAGTAATTTGATACATTTTTTTTATCTTTACCTTTTTTTTCTTCTCCTTTTATTATTTTCTTTGTTTAAACAATGACATTCTATTTAGATTATGTAGTGGGTAAAGGGTGGGGGAGGGCAGGAGAGAACAGTAATGAAAATATCATTAATAGAATAATAACATATTTATTCCTTGTAAAAGTTTTTATAAGTTCTTCAAATGCTATTTCTAATTATACTTTCTTGATTATACTGCTTATGCCTGTTTGTAAATAATCTGTTATGCTTTAACTAATAATAATCAGAACTAAATAAGAGTAAATAATATGTTTTATTTTTAACTCTATTAATATAAACAGTAAGTAACATTCCATTGTATATACTTCTTACAGCTTTCTCTTACATTTTTTTATTTCTGCCTCACTCCCTTTTATTTTCTACTCTTTTTCTTTTCTTTATTAATATATAGAAATGCTTTTGATTGTGTGGGCACAGTGAATAATAGGATTTGTATGAAAATTGAGTTGGGAGAAGAATGTTGAGTTTTATTGCTTGTTGGTAATTTTGGGCTTAATTTCACTTACATAGAGGCTGTAATGATCTGTGGAATACATTGTGAAGGTTTTGTCATGTTTAGATGCATTTACACTGCTAAATGAATGTTTGTCACTAGTTTTTAATAAGTTTCCTGTCAAAATGTTAAGAGAGACAATCTGAGATGTGGGCTGTCTCATGCACAGTGTTCATGAGTTACTTCAGAAGCTTCAGCTCACAGAATTCTCAGAGAAACTGAAAGCAGTTAGTATAACCTTTGACATAGTTATCACACTGACACACCACAGATTCAGGAAAATACTCTATTCATAAAATATGTCAGTTATAATGTTTTGTTTCATAACCAGTCAAAATATCTGAAGATTTAATGGCAAGCTGTGATTCAATTTGTTTCTCTTTCTGAAAAGAAGTAAGAGACTGTAATGGTCTGTGGAATACATTGTGAAGGTTTTGTCATCTTTACATGCATTTACACTACTAAATGAATGTTTGTCACTAGTTTTAATAAGTTTCCTGCCAAAATGTTAAGAGAGACAATCTGAGATGTGGGCTGTCTCATGCACAGTGTCCATGAACTACTTCAAAAGCTTCAACTCACAGAATTCTCACAGAGAAACTGAAAGCAGTTAGTATAACCTTTGACATAGTTATCACACTGACACACCACAGATTCAGGAAAAATACTCTATTCATAAAATATGCCAGTTATAATGAGTCTAAATGATGTAGTTTCTTGTAGTAAGTAAATGTCTTATTTTAGAAGGCATAGAAACTGAAACATTTATTTAAATGTTTTTGAAAATCTACTTAACAGCAGCATAATAATCTGTGTTAAAAATTTGTGTTCCAAACATATACTTTACTATAACTCATTTAATTCATCTGATTGACAAGCATAAATAATCTTATAACTCTATTCTGGAAGAAATGTCATGTGATATATTTTAAAGCAGTAGGTTAGCATGATTGTAAAATCTGGTTACTAAAATGTGTTTGCTGTGCATTATTTTCTATAAAGCAGACAGATTTATTCTAGGGACAGCAAGTAGGATAGTGCTCAACAAAGACACAACTCAGTGAGATCAGATATATATATATATATATATATATATATATATATATATATGTGTGTGTGTGTGTGTGTGTGTGTGTGTGTGTGTGTGTATGTGTGTGTATATGTATGTGTGTGTGTCTGTGTGTATGTGTGTGATGGCTTTTTTTTTTTTTTAATAATGCAAGTGTTTCTGAGAATTTGCATAACTATGCAATATGATTTATAATAATTTTTATGAATACAATATTTTACTCTATTGACAATAATGAGTTTAAGTAAATGCTCATATACAAACAATTCAAGATTTTTTTTTTTTGGAAGCTGTTAATAGTATTCACATGACAGAAAATAGATGCATCTTAATATATGTAATGTCTGAATCATATTAGCCAAAGTTTTTGATTTAAATGAATGTTAGAACCTAATTTTCTCTCCTCTTGATTTCTAACATCAAGATTATTTGAATGCTATTTGAATACAAGTGTTATATATTACATAGATCTATATAGTAGTATGAACAGTTTAAAAAAAAAAAAAAAGTTTATTTTAGTTTATATGATGCTGTTTTACCAAATGTGTAGTTTTGTCTTGATAGATAATTGAATTGAAAACTGTTAACCTCAGTTAAATATAACTAGTATTAAATTGATAAGGTGGTAGCTGAGGTACTGCTGCTTAGGGTAGGGGGTTAACTTGAGTAGTAAATACTACTCTAAGTTGGAGTTTTCAACTCCAGGCTGGATGCAAGGTTTAATCCTTACATTATTTTCACTTGTTCATTGTTATATGTATATAGTTTTGACATCCACAATATATTTTGTACACTCATTGTCACTACAAACAAAATTGAATCCTATACAAAATCCCATAAGAGATTTAATAAATACAGCTATATTTAAAGGTACACCTAAAAGAGGAGATGTAACATTATTTAGCTTGCTATTTGTTATTTCAATCATAAGATTCTTGAGTTTTAAAAATGCCAAATGACATCTTTAAAAGGAATTTCTTTAAACATTAATGGATTGAATAATCCGTGTAAAAGGGCAAGCCTAATAAGATACATTAATTTACACAAGGCCAATCTAGTCTTCCTGCAAGAAACCCATCTCTTGAAAAAAGATATTGATAAACTAGCCACTAATAAGTATACAGTATTGGTTAGTTCAGAGCACACTCAGAACAAAAGAGGAGTGGCTATTTTATGGAATAAAAGTATGCCCATTCCTAAAACCATTAAGTCTTTTCAGGATGACAAAGGAATGTTTTGTATGGTTACAATACAAATTAATGGGAAGACTTACACTTTAATTAATGTATATTGGATACCTGGAATTGGTATTAATACAGTGAAACATCATATTGATAAGATCATATCATTCTCTATAGGGGATATTATTTTAGCTGGTGATTTTAATTGTATACTACATGAAAGTGATACTACCACTATAAGGAAAAGAAGAATTACATCTAATGCAAAACATTTAAATGATTTTGCTAATTCTTATCATTTGAATGATATTAATAATCAGATAGATTCAAAATCATTACCATACACCTTTTTTTCTAACAGATACAAAACTTATTCAAAAATAGATAGGGTCTTTATTTCTAACCAGATGGTAACAGATTTAATTAATTCCAAAATCATTTCATGTCCTATATCTGATCATAACTCAATTGTTTTTGAATTCATGATAAAAAATACTCATAATGTTCAGATCAAAAGGATACCAGCATACTTAACTCAGCTAAAAGACTATAAAGAATATATACTTTCAGAAGTACAACATTTTCTAGACATAAATAATACTCCTGAAGTCTCCATTGTCTATGTTTGGGATGCCTTAAAATCATATCTATATGGACAAAGTATCAGATGGTATAATAATAAAAGGAAATCTTGGGATAAGGAATTGTCAGATATTCAAAGTAAATTAGACTCTTATAAACATAATAATAAAGAAAATATTATGGACAAGAAAGTTATTGAAGAAATAAACAAACTAAATAAGAAATACAAAGAAATTTTAACTCATAAAGTTAAAATAACTTTAGAGAAATACAAGTTTTTGTCTTATTCAATAAGCCCCAACTACTTACATAGACTTAAAAATAAAACAAAAAGATTGAATAAACAAAACCATATCAAAGAAATCTTTTCTCTAAGGAAAAAGAAGAATGTTTCTAGTATACCAGAAATACTGGATGAATTTAGAAATCACTTTCACAAGATTAACCATAACAACATTAACATGGAACCTAAAGATAAAATAAAGGAGTTTATAACCACAAACATGAATAAAAAGCTTAATAAACAACATATTAAACTATTGGACAAGAGTATTTCATATACAGAAGTTATTACACAAATAAATAAGCTTAAATCAAACAAAGCACCGGGTAATGATGGTATTATACCAGAGATATATAAAATCCTTTCTAAAACTACATATTCATTAATACATAAGGTTTTTATTTTGGCCCAAACTGAGTTAATAACCCCCCATCTTGGCAATATACATTTATTTCACCAATTTTAAAACCTAATAAAGATACAACTAGATGTTCTTCATATCGACCCATCTCATTACTTAATGTTGATTATAAAATGTTTATGAGTATTTTTGCTGATAGATTGAAGACAATCATCCCCGGAATTATAGATATAGATCAGACGGGCTTCATTGTAAATAGAAATACTTTTGATAATATAAGAAGAACTTTAACATTAATTGATTTTGCAAATAGGAAAAAGAAAGATTTAACACTTATTATTCTTGATATAGGTTCAGCATTTGATTCAGTAAGTTGGGACTATCTGTTTACCTTACTGAAATGCACAAACTTCTCTGATGCATTTGTAAATTTAATTGAGCATTTATACTAAGGAACACTGGCTTATATTAAGGTAGGAACATATGTTTCACAAAAAATACCCATTCTTAAAGGTACAAAGCAAGGATGTCCACTTTCTCCACTATTATTCACTTTAGTAATGGAGCCTTGGGCTAATTTGATTAGAAACAGTACTGACATAGAGGGTTTTGAAATAGACGAAAATACAACATCAAAAATTCAACTTTTGCAGATGATGTTCTAATTACATCAGCAGGATCTAATTCTTCTATGCAGTCTTTATTTGATAAAATGATGAATTTTAAAAGTATTTCTGGTTTAATATTCAATGAAGAAAAACTAAAATACTACCTATATATACACGAAAAAATATTCTCATTAGTGATTTTACTAAATATGTACCCAATTCAGGTCAGATAACTTATTTAGGTATAATACTATCTAAAGATATTAAATCTATTATATATAATAACTATAATACCTGTTTTCTTAATATACAAAATCTTTTAATACCTGGAATAATATGTTTTTTACTATGGAGGAGAGACTTACAATTATTAAAATGATAATATTTCCCAAGATTTTATACTTAATACAATCAATAATACTTTCACCTACAAAAATAATTATCAAGAAACTGAATACACTAATGTTAAATTTCTTATGGGCACCTAATAGACCTAGGATTGCATTAAAGAAACATACTAATAGTTGGTCTCAAGGGGGTATTTCTTTTCCAGACTTTAATTTATATATTATCTCTTCTATTATAAAAGTTATTACTTTATTAATAGATCAGTCATATATCAAAATGGAAAGATTATTGGGAGCTAATTAGTATGCACTTCATGAAAATCTCCTTAACACATAAAAATATGATTGTAAATAACTCTATGTTGTGGTTGCTAAAGGAATTTTGTACTTCACCTATTACACCTAAACATATGGTTTGTTACCCATTAAATATTATTATTAGTTATCGTAACTTTATATTCATGCACCCTAAGTATAGGGAATGGAATTTTATTGTATTCCCTATAATGTATACTCAGGGTATGCTTATGTCATCTACTTCTGAAGGAGCTCATTTAGCTATAGATAATGATCTAAAGTACTGGTATCAGCTGATATCTGATAATAAAGTTAAAAATCTAGATTTCTTAAAACAAGAATTTGATCTAAGAGAAACTTGCTGGTTAGAGGTTCAGATCTTTAGACAACATCTCATTGATAGAATAGATCTAATGTCTATAACAGTTAAAGAATCTATTCCAAAACTGATTGATTACTTGATATTAAATTTACAGCATAAAGTTTCTGATAAAGGTAAACTTTCATATATACATAAAATTATCAGACAAGAAACTTTTTACAGTGTAGATTCATACTGGAATTATTTCACCTCTATTAATGGGGACCCACCAACTCAACAAGATAAACAATATATATTGGAATCTGCTTATAGAACTACATCTTCCATTGTCTGGAGACTTTATACATGGAAATTTTTACATAGATCTTTTATACACCTTTGATGATGAATAAAATAAATAATAAAGATAATCTATGTAAGAGATGTAATGTAGAAATTAATGCTGACTGGGCTCATATGTTTTATGACTGTATGAAGTTGAAAGAATACTGGAAGTCAATTAATGAATTTTGCAGGCTCTTTTACAGATAATTTCATTATTTCTAAGTCTCTTATATTATTCAACACACCTGTACCTCAATGTGTTAAAAAGATTAAGCTTCCCTTGTTATGGTCTATCCTAGCAGTGGCCAGGAAAATAATAACTAGAAATTGGATTTCAGATACACCTCCTTCGTTCAATGAATTTAAAAATGTTATGAATATAATGTGCCATATGGAAATAAGCACAATTAGAATGAGAACAACTAGAAAAACATCATATTATATTGTATGGGATAATTTACAAAATTTGTTAAAAAAATTCTAATTTCAATAGCACGGTATTTTAGTTTAATTAATTGATCTGATTGTAGTGGATGTCTTTGTAAATACTTTAGTTGTTTTGTTGAATATTATAATAATACCTATTTTTAATTACTTGTATAAAATTGTTATGATATTTCTCTTATATGTTAAAACAATAAACCTGTTTTGAAAAAATATATATAGTATACATAAATAGCTAATTGTTCCAGCACAAATGTTTAGCTGTAATTGCTTTGTGTCATCACAAGATCCTTGAAATGTAACAGTCTGTGTTAACATATAAACAGACACATGAAGTTAGATAACATTGGAATGGGGAATTCTAGCATAAGTCCCAATACTTCCAGACTATAGCAGCCTAATAATGTAATGTATATCTAGGAGTAATTTTTTGTTCTTCCTGTGTGATTAGAAGTATCAAATGGTTAATGTTTTTCCTAATTAAATGTACAATACATTATTTATATTTTTCTAAGCCCACTGGTTGCCTAAGAGAAGAAAAGATGTGTTTAGCCAAGCATGCTGTTAAAGTAACTACTTGAGTAGGCAGTGAAGTAAAAGGCATACAGTATCCTGCTGGAGTCCAATTTCTGTAAAATAGCTCTGGGTTTTTGTTGTAAAAGGAAAAAAAAACTTTCAGTTATTTCTTTTTAATACATTTTAAAGTAAGTGACTGGGATCATCAGTTCTAGTCATATAAATTTTCTGCTACTAGTCCTATGTTTGAGAGTGTGAAGTACAAACATTGAACTATGTGTATATATATATATATATATATATATATATATATATATATATATATATGTATGTGTATATATATATATATATATATATATATATATATATATATATATATATATATATATATATATATATATATATATATATTGAGAAGACTGCATAGGTTCATAGGTTCATAGGTAGGTACTAGGCTATCAGCCCGTAGACATTTAGAAGCCAAGCCGGAATGTGTTGGCTTTTGCCACCCCCTTAGATTAGTTCCCTGTGCCTCTGTCCAGCAGAGCCATTGAAGTGATCCCTGGGGTAAACTTTCTGTTTCCCATCCACTCGTCAGGGTTTCTCTTGAAGAGGGTTAGTGAGGAGCTCTGCCTAATGTAGACTGGAATCTTGTTCCAGAGCATGGGAAGTCTCTGGGACAGGAATCTATCCCTCCAGCATCTTTCGTACAGTCTTTAATTTTTAAACATTACTAAGTTGTTAATAAAATCCTTGTATTTATAGTTTCATTTACTGAAGTAGTAATACAGGCACATTTTATATTCAGTGTTAGCAATGCCGATATAATGTACAGATGCCTGTGTAGGCAGGCACTGATTCACATCTCTCTCTTTTTCACATCTTACTTCTCAGTGTTGTTTCCTTGTCTTGATCCATCATTTTTAGTTTGACATGTCCATGATTTACTAGATGCCATTAAATGATAATACTGACCTATAGATTTATATAATTTATATAAAGTAAATATTTTGCTGATCTTGTAAATGGTTTTGTAAAATTAAATGGCCATTGATTTCCTGACACCAAAATGCAAGATCAGTTTTACTTACACTGCATTGTTAATAGACCTAGTCACTCGTCTCTTTTGGTCATGTTTATCTTTCTGCATTACAAAGATACATTTCTACTTAGTTAATATGAAAGCTTTTAAAACATTTAGGCAAGCTGTAATTTTTGTTTTGCATTGAACTATCCTTTTATCCTAAAAAATATTTTATCCTAAATAATAACTACCTTTATTATTGTATCTTTTGGGAAGCCATCTATCCTGAGGAACTATCACATTGACAAAACACTCCTAAAAGTTGACCCAGTTGTTCAGGGTTTGAAAAGTTATGTGTAAAGTGTCCTAACCTTTGGCCAAAATGGGCCCATTGCCAGAAGAAAGTTCTTCTATATTGCACAGCTTATAAACAAAGAGATTGCCTCTGGATCTAGGTATGTCATTGCTCTCTTTTACTCTGCCCTCATCAGGTCAGTCATTGAATATAATGCCTCCTTTGGCATGTATCTTTTGAGACACATGCAATAACTGAAACAATCACAGAGATACTTTACTAAAGGGATACAGGTCCTAAGCAGCATGGCCTACATGGACTGACTCAATTTCCTGTCACTATATTCTGTATCCTACAGATTGCTAAGAAGTGATTTGTGTCTGGCATACAAGGTGTATTCTGACCCAGTACTGATGAAGTTAATGCACATAATCTAGCAGAATGGAATCAGAAATACTTAGTCTAGGGATCTAAACCTCTTCTGCAACATCAGCGGAACAGTTTGGAGGGATAGGTTATCTTGCACAGGATACCACCGCTCTGGAACAGACTCCCCATCCATGAAAAACAAAACTCATCCTTGTCCATATTCAAGTTCAACTTGGATCTACTGATGAGAATCATAAAATTTACCCCAGGACTTCCCCCATACTACTAATGGGAAGAAACAACTGCTAAAAGCTTTGTCCCATGCATGGATCTCCTCAAATTATCTATGGTATGATCACAGTATTCCTTACTAGGGGTAATATATAATTTGTCACCATGATTTGGGTAAGGTCAATCTAAAACATCTACAACAATCCTCCCACAACCAACCACATAAATTTTGGAAATCTATTAATACATTACTATCCCCTGGCAAAGTTGAAACACCCAATCCACTAGGCTCCAGCCCTGATTCTCCCTTACAAACAGCAAATGCATTCAATACCTTCTTTACTTCTACTATACTTAAACTAGCCAACCAACAAAGCCCTGACACCTCTTTACTAGATAACCCAAGCTGCACTCCACCAATATTTCAACTCAAACCCATACCCACCTCCTATATTCTATACCTACTTCAAAAACTCAAACCTTCAACCCCCTCAGCTGACAAATTACCAGCTGAATATCTCCTACTAGGTGCAAAAGCCATAGCCTACCCTATCTCTATACTAATCAGCAGAACCTTAAAAGAAAGTACTATACCTTCACTCTGGAAGATCTCTCACATCATCCCTCTTTTCAAAGGGGGTGATTCGTTGGAGTATTCTAACTACCGCCCTATAGCACTGCTTTCTCCTATTGCAAAAATAATGGAGAAATGCATCCACAAACAGTTACTTAATCATCTCCTATCCAATAATCTCCTTGCTAACTGCCAACATGGCTTTCATCCATACCACAGCACCACCACAGCCTTATTATCCTTCACTGACTCCATTAATAAAAACCACAATAACAATATTCTCTCGTCAGCATTTTTTGTAGACCTGTCAAAAGCCTTTGACATGGTCAATCACCAATTCCTCCAACATCGTTTAAAATCTCTCTCTCTTGATAATCTTGCCTTAAACTGGTTTACTTCCTATCTTCATAATCAGAAACAGGCTGTTTTATGGGACAACCATCTTTCTGAACTTCTTCCTACCACTATAGGAGTCCCTCAGGGCTCCATCTTAGGTCCCCTTCTATTTTCCATCTTTATTAATGACCTGTATCTTGCCACCCCTCTAACTACTTGTATTCAATATGCTGATGACACCACCTTTATTTGCTCTGCCACAAATCAAGCTGACCTCCACTCCCTTACCCAAAACACTTTTACCATTGTAGAGCAATGGTTCTCTAATCACTGTCTCCTCCTTAACTCTAAGAAAACCAAACTTCACTTTTTACCCACACACCTGTCTCCCACTATTAACTTCACACTTACTTCTAACAATGGCACCCTTATCTCTCCAGACCAAACAACCAAACTTTTGGGTATTACTATTGATAACCTTCTAAAATTTGACGTTCATATTAACTCCATCATTAAAGCAGCTAATAGAAAATTAGGTTCTCTCTACAGAATCAAATCTTTCTTAACTCCTGAAGCTAGAACTACCATAGCTAGAACCCACTTAATCTCTACCCTATTCTATGCTTCCCCCATATACACTAATCTTTCAAAATATAACCTTAATAAGCTCACAGCAGCCTACAACAACATTGCCAGATTTGCCACTGCCTCTCCATATAAAACGCATCATTGCCTGAATCTCCTAAACCTAGGTTGGCTGGAGTTACCCCACCTAATTCAATACTATCAGCTCACAATTGCCCACAAAGCCCTTCATCACCCTAAGAATATACCTATGCTCTCCACCCTTATAAAACCCTACAACAACCAAAAAAACCTATGCTCTTCTAACAAAATACTGATTCAAACTTCTCTCTCAAAGAACACCGCAGGCGACTCCATATTTTCCAACTCAGTTGCTAAGATTTGGAATCAACTTCCTCCAGACCTTACAGCCCTAACTTCTATCCCACTATTTAAAACCAAACTGAAACACTTTCTAACCAATCACCGGCTATGCTCTTGCAATAACCCTAGCTGAACTTTTTACCTCCTTTCTTCTCCTGCCTCCTATTCTCTTTCTCCCAAATCTATTACTTCACACTTTCCATTTTCACTGGGAATTTGACTCTCTCTACTTAAAATATACTCTACTCAAATTTCTATTGTTAAACTTTAAACAATGTATTTAATTCTGTTACATATTTTGCTTACATGTACTTAAGAAACTGCAACATATTAAGCTTGCCTGAACTTAAGTCTCTGCCTGATCACCTTTTTCTGAACATCCTGTAATTGTGGTTTACATGCCTTATGTTTTTGTAGTACATTCTTGTTTGCTTATAACTGCCATGTAGTAGATAGCGGAGCTTTTCTCCCCGGGCCTCCACTAAAAATGGAAATGTATCCAGTTGGACTAGCCCGGTTAACAAATGTAAAATAAAATAAATAAATAAACACCAAACAGGGTAGCTTAATTCAAGCACCAAAAAGGAAACTGGTTAGGCTTAAAACAACCTGCAAAGGCAGCTAGCCTAATACTTACTTATGAACCTATGAACTGTGACTGCAAATATGTTTTGCTCAGTCTGCATTCAGATTTCCCCAGTACTTTCCTGAACTAATATTTATCCAAATGCAGACTCTGGTCACATCTCTGCAATGCTAACTGACTTTACTAATGTTAATTACAGACTAATTACTTGCCAGTGGCACATACTGAAATGCAGACTTTGGGAAACTTGATAGAAAATAAGCTATATAAACTAAGTCAGCATGCCATCACATCGAACATGATAGTGAATCAGGGGATTCTACCTATCTGTTTGTCATAATTACTTCAAAATAAATAACATAGTGCTAAGTAATTCGGTACACCACCTCCTACAGACATTAAGGCTATGTCGTACACACTCCACGATTCATACAGTGCCAGAGTAGCTGACACTACACTATGCAGTGTATGCTTCAGAGAAAAGTCTAAACATAAAAGTGAACTCCCAGTCTCCTCAGAGTGGGGTCAAAAACTATAGTGACTGAATGGGATGATTATTTCTGTGTATGTCTGTGTTGCTGAAATAAAATTTATAACACTACTATTTTCTTAATTGCAGGAATGGCATAACAAACATTCCAACACAGACAGTACTTCATAATAAGGCTGTGGAGAACCTGGTTACAAAAGTGTCAGATCATTTGTAAATGTCATTTGTGCAATGAAGAAAATGTTATGCTGATGATGTTTTTCAGCTACATAGAAATACACAGAAATAATCATCCCACTCAGTCACTGTAGTTTCTCACCCACACAGTCCTCCTTACAATTATGTTGTGGGGTGCCCAAAGACTCTATGTCAGTGATATTTCTGCTAATAAAATTAAGAAAATAATATTCAGTTACAATATGTTAAATAGGAAACTCCCAATTTACTCACTGCACTTTCCCACACCTAAGCAACTTTAAAAATACAGTAACAACATTTCCTTAAGTGCAGTCAGTCCCATGAATGACTCAGTAGATGGAGTGCCATCTCTCCCCAGTCCAAAGCAGAAAAATTGATAACATTATAAAAGTGATACTGATGTTGATTTGTTTAACTTTTCTAAAGCTAATTATTTTACCATCTGCCACAACTATTACCAACTTCACTTCTATAATTCTACTACCCCTCACTCAAACTATCTAATACTCACCATCTAAAGGTGTGAAATGATTTTATTTCTTGGACTGGAGACACATTTTCTCTTCAAGAGCTGAAATGTGTTGCTATTATTTATTTATTTGTTTGTTTATTTATTTTGCATTATTTTCTGACCACCTTTCAACATATGATTGTGACTTGGCAATATATTAACATACTTGACTGATTTTTGCAGTCCATCATTTGGGAGTCTTCATTTCATGAGCTGCATCACTGTCATTGTAGAGTTTTGATATAAAATGTGATTTTATGCAGTGACTATAAAGTAAGCTTCACACGGTCATAGAATCATAGGAAATACAAGACAGGTAGTTGAGGAAAGGTCTACTATTGCCAGTGAATCCACTATATTTCATTGGCAATAGTAGATCTTTCCTCAACTACACTCCTAACTTACCCTCCTCATTGAACCTACTCACCCATCTTTTACATCTAGTCTCACTCTCTCTATTTCTGGTGACATCCATCCCAATCCTGGTCCAACTGTCTCCACCAACATCTGCTCCTCTACATCATCACAATCATCCTCCCCAAAACCATCCATCTAGCTACAATCAATACCCAAAGTATTTGTAATAAAATACCCAACTTACACGCCTGGTTGTCATATAACCATCTCCACATATTAACTGCCCCAGAAACCTGGCTCAAACCTCATACTGAAATACTTCTCCATGACTTTCAAATCATATGGAATGACAGACCTAATAAGAAAGGAGGAGGGGTAGCCATAATTTACTCCTCTTGTCTAACAGTCATTCCACACACTAACCCCATTCCTAAATTCTCTCCTGCGGAACTATCCATAGCCTTCCTAAAAATCAACAAACATAAATTATTATGTATAGCTGCCATCTACATTCCTGCTGGTGATAACATCCCCATCATTGAAGACATTATCTCATGGTTCTCTTTCAACATCAAAAAAGAAACATTCTTCCTTGGTGATGTAAACATCAACTGGGCCACCATCTCCTCACAATCTCCGAACCAAACAATTAACCTCTTTAACTTCTTCCCAGTTAATAAACTACCCTACCACCAGACCCAGTAAAGATGGCTCCACTGGCACTAGACTAGATTGGATCTTAGCAACTTATCCCAACCTAATCTCAAACAGCGGAATTATATATGATCCCCTTAGCGACCACCTACCAGCCTATGCCATCCGGCGTACCTCTTCTGTCCATATACAACATCAATACATTCAAACTCGTAATCACACCAACTTCAATCCACAGACATTTTCCGACTGTCTGAAAAAAATGAATTGGGCCCCCCTAAAGACTCTGCCTCTGGACAATGCAACTAATTACTTCAACAAAACCTTGCTAGACTTACTAAGCAGCCTAGCCTGTCTTAGAACAAAAAGAATAAAAGCCAAAACCATTCCCTGACTATCTAAAGAAACCAGAAAACTAATGTACCTCAGAGACAAATGTTGGAAGCAATACCAGAAAAATAAGTTAACAAACTCTCTAATCGAATTCAAACACCTCCGCAACTCAATGAAGAAACTAATGACTAAAGACCTTAAGAACACTGCAAAGACCGAGGATTCAAACAACTCCAGTAGATGTACAGCCACAAATAATCCCAAATGAATAAAAGGCAGGCACTTCTGGTAAAGACCGTAAGACTTATTACTCCAAACTCCAATCGGGACATAATTCTAACCCCCAAAAATTCTGGAATTGCATTTCATCCCTTCTAAACGCTGGTAGAAAAGACAATCCATGCCCTAACCTAAATGTCCCAGACCATGAAATTGATCTAATTTCAACACCTATTTTGTTGACTGCATAGCCAAACTAACCGCAACATTTCCCATCTTCTCTCCCTCTCATAGTCCCCCATCCACTGCTTTTCCCTCTAACACTCCACCTTTCAGTCTTAAACTTATCCCCACCAGCAGCATAAAAAACTCCTCCTTAAACTAAAGCCCTGCTCATATGCTCCTGATAATCTGCCTCCATCCTTCCTTAATGGAGAATTGCACCCACAGACTCAAAAACATGTTTATTTCATCATGGTCTGGTGTTTCCTACATTTTAACACCACTCTGGGACTATTTACAGGTTTTTAAATATTTTTATACATAGTTTCTCAGTTTGACCTCATGGGGTCTGGCATGCATCTTGAAGTAATTCTGATTGTTTAGTCTGCCTCTAGGTATCCCACAATGCAGTGCTTGTCTGTAGAAAATTACATCACACAGGCTTTTTTCTTCCTAAAGCTCCTGTAACTGCATTAATTTCAGATGCAAACACTGCTGTCTTTCAGTCAGTTAATTTTAAGTAATACTTCATGCCATTCAGTGATTACTTAAAAAACAAACAGGACAAATGTCAGCGAACAAACTTTCAAAGTGCTTTTTACTGCTGCTTCTTTTCAGAATGGCTAAATTGTGAAGCCTGAATTGTATTAGTTTGACTCATCTTCCATCCCCCTTCACACCTGACATCCCTAGCTGTCAAAGTGCTAAGGGTAATTTGAGCTATTACCTGCTGTGATTGACAGCTCATAGCAGGAGACTTGACTCATGTACTGTTTCCTTGTTCTAGCCTTTACTTTCTGTATGGGTAGGGGAAGGACCAGGGAGCTTTGACATCACAGAATAGGTGAGTTTTTAGGACGGTAGTGGTGATGTCAGTTTGTGGTGGGAAATGGCCAGAAAACTAACTGCATTCAGCAGCCTTGATGACATCAGTGAATTGGAGACTGCAGCAAGGGTGGGACAAAAGTTTTTTTTGAAAGTGAAACCACCACAGTACAGTAAGGTACTGTTCTAGTGGAGAGAGACAGTCAATTTAAAATATTTTAAATGCTGTATTTTTGTTTATTCATAGCAGGGACAGTAAACAGAGAGAAAAAAACAGAGAAGTTAAGCATTTAATAATAGAATCCCATTGTTGTCCTTTAAGATATCTGCAAATAGCGTCACTCTCTCTATTTCCATTCTTATCAACAGGTCCATCCAATAAGCCTATGTCCCCTCACTCTGGAAGAAAGCTTTTGTCACCCCTCTCCACAAAGGAGGCAATATCACAGAGACTACTAACTTTCATCATATAGCTATTCTCTCACCTCTATCTAAAATCCTTGAAAATTGTATTCATCACCAATTCTTGCCATACCTAACACACAGTCATCTTCTTACCCCAATACAACATGGTTTCAGGCCTGGCCACAGCACTACCACTGCTCTTATGTCCTTCCCTGACACCATTAATCATGACTCTGGGAAAATTGTATCCACCCTTTACTTAGATCTCTCCAAGCCTTTGACACTATCTCAAATCCTCTACTCTTATCTCAACTTTCCTCCCTCAATTTCTCTCCTTCCTCCATAGCCTGGTTTACAAGCTATCTCTCTAATAGACACCAAGCTCTTAAATGGAAAAATTCCACTTCATCCTTTCTCAGCAATCCCTCCGGTGTCCCCCAAGGCTCTATTCTGGCCCACTACTTTTCAATATTTTCATTAATAACTTTCATAAATCCATAGATAATGCTACATTGAGCCAGTATGCCGATGATTCCACAATCATCTGTACAGCAAACTCTCCCTCTGAACTCCTTCAAAAAATCCAAACAGCCTTCTCCAATACCAAAACTTAGATGCTAAATGAACATCTCACTCTCAATGCTAACAAAACAAAAATCGTGATAGTCTCTCCTTCAAGAAATTTCACCATAGACAAAAGCTTCTTTAAAATAAAAAGCCACAATAACACTCTAATCGATATTGTACCTTATACCAAATACTTTGAGTCACCACTGATGAACATTTAAAATTTGATATCCACAGCCAAAAAAAAAATATCAAAAAACCCCATCGAAAACTAGGTCTGCTATACAAACAAAATCGCTTTCTAACCGCTTCTACTAGACGTACTCTAGCCTCTTTTACCTGCTCCCCTCTCTTATGTATGGTGCTCCTGTACTTACTCATCTCCAACTTAGCCTAAAAACAAACTGGAAGCCTGCTGTAACAAAGTCTGTAAGCTTGCTATGGGGTCCAAATACTCTACCCATCACTGCTGTTCCCTCCACTCCCTAAACTGGCTTGAGCTTCCTAATTTCCTGAAATTCATACCACTCACCACTGCTCACAAACTCATATTCCAACCATCCATCTGCCCCTCTCTTTCATCTGTCTTAACTCCTTACCTCCCAAGTCATACTCTTAGATATGAAAACCAAAACCTTCTTAAAATCTATAAACTCCTTTGCCTGCCTGGCCAGTTACTTCTATCACACTCCTTAGCTAAACTATGGACTCCCCCCACTCCGATGTACTCACAACCACTCTAATTTCAACTCTCTCCTCCATTCTTACCTTAACTCAAACTGGGATTGTTCCTACTCCCTTCCCACCTAAATTACACTATCATCTTTTTCAAACCTCCCTTAAATTTCACCTACAAACACTTCTGATCACTAACATTATTGTTAGAACAAACACTAAACTTGTATAAACACATTATGACTTGTACTCTTAATTATATTATCTGAAGTATTTTTGACTTTATGTATATTTTAACATTTGTGTTTTTTAAATGTATATTCCCTGATTTTGTATTTGTATTTTAAATTGTATATTTATGCTTTTATATTGTATATTCCATACTTTATTTATATTATATTCTGTTAACTGCTTTTGGAGCTTTTCTCACTGGGCCTCCACTGAAAATGGGCTCTGCATAGCCCAGTGGACTTCCCCAGTCATCAAACTGGAAATAAATAAATAAATAAATACATAACTAACTAACTAAATAAATAAATAAATAAATAAATCTGATTCATGGGACCATATATGCTTCACCAGCACTCACCCTTAGACCATATCTCCTTTCTCAAGGAAGGCTAGGCTAGTCAAGTCAGGGGGTGAATTTGTAAATACTTATTCAATCATCCAGTTTCCAAATGAAGATAATATATCACACTGCTTGATTTGCAGTGGGTGTCTATTTCAGGGTTGGGGAAGGCACTACATAATGAACCATGAGGTACTGCATAACAAACTTATCTCACCATTGTGTTTTATTTACTTGCTGATGGACATTTAGATCCCTGGTTCTGGTATTTGCAGGACTATTTGATTTGTGGAGATCCATGAGATCCTGCACTAATAGGACCTTAGTGGCACAGAAGGCTAGGCATAGATCTCCCCTTAGGTTAGGAGTCTTTAAGATACTGAATAAAGGGACTGTGCTTCTGGTCTTTTCTGTTAGGTTAGCGTGTTTAAGCCAATAATCTTCTTAGTCAGGAACCTCTGTGGTCTTTACAGTTATTTGATATGTCTAATGAGGTATATCCCAAAGGGGGCTTTGTATTCAGTAATTGGATTAATCAATGCCGAATATAAAGAGTAATGATCACTTTAGATGTAGATGACATTCATTTGGCAATTAGCTGCTCTAAAGCAAATGATCACCCGACTAGTGTTGTTACATGATGATCAAAGAAGAGGGAATTATCAGCACAAGTTCCATGGTCTTTACCAACATTTTAATTTTGTAGTGGGATGTTGGCCATGTTGTATGCTGGCTGAGGAGTTGTTTACCAAATGTGATAATATAGCACTTTTTAGGATTTAATTCTAGCCCATTTTAGTCCACCAGATATTTATGAGTGCAAGTTCTTGCTGAAGAGCTTGAGAGCTGGAGAGGTGTTGACAATGACTCTCAAGTTACAGTTGTCAGCAAACTTGGTTAGCCAGATGTCTTGGTTCATGGTCTTGAAATCAGGAAAATGAAGGTTTCATCACTGATCCCTACAAAACACTACTGGTTACTTTCTTAATATTTGATGAGGCAGCTGCTACCCACCCTATTGGGGTTCTATCTTTTAGTAGTTTGATATCCACATAGGGATCTATTTGTAGTGCATTAAGGTTACTAACAATCTTAGTATGGAGGATGGTGTCAAACACTTTGGATAGGTTAAGGTAAGATGTGTAAGCAGTGTGACTACTATCAACAGCCTGTCTTATCCTTTCAAAAGAGTTAACTAGATTCATTAGACAGGATCTAGCCTTGACAAAGCAAAATTGATGTGGGTCTATTCTGATGACATTTTTAATTTCATAGTTTATCAGGCCAGTTATAATATGCTTTGTGGATTTGCAAATAAGACTTTTCAGGCTAATGGGCCTATAATTCCCAAGGTCAATGTTGTTGCCATCCTTGGGGAGTGGCATCACTACTGTTGTGCACGAAATCTCAGGGACAAAGCTAGTGGCTAAACCGATATTAAATAATTTAATGAGTGGCTGTACCTGGACATGTTTGGTGTTGTTTATCAAACAGACAGGTATATTATCAGGTCCCAAGGAGGAAATATTTTTAGTCTTGGACAGTGCTTTTAGTAGATGTTCTTTACTGGTGGGCAGTCTAAGAGATTCTGGGATACATTGGTTTTAAATAGTCATCTTTGGGGTAAAATTTGTTCTAGATTTGTTTGCTAGTATATTGGCAATTTGGCAATGCCTATTAGATCAGAGTAGCTGGTGCCATTGTAAATAAGGTCAGAGCACTGTGGGTGTTATTTCTTAGTTTCCTAATGTAACTAAAGAAGAATTATGTAATTGCTGTTAGCTTCAGATGCTAACCTATATTCAAGTAGACCAAATAGCATTTTTCATGTTTTAGTCAATTTTGTGATACTAGTCTTGATGTGAGGGTCTTCTGATTACTCAATCATGTAAGGACTTTTTCTTTTATTGTAGTGCTTACTTATATTCGTAGAGCACAGGGTGGTTTGCTTTTAAATTCCCATTATATTTATAGCTGTCTGGGCCTGCAAAGTCTATACATTTATATAAGTTGGCATAGAACTGCTTTGTCAAGCTACCTTGCTATGGCAAGGTCTGGGATGATGCTACTATAAGTGAATTTCAAAACTTTGTCATATAATTTGACAAGATTAGTATACTTGAAATCTTTGCATTTTGAGATCTTGGTTTCAGTGGGTTTATAGATTTGTAAGGTGAAGATATTAGTTTATAATCTGACTTAGCTGGTGAATGGGATACCAGGGGAACAGTACACAAGGAAGATATACTTTCAAAGGACAAGGTGAGGAATATTGTGTCCTGTAGTAGGTTTGCTAAGAATGTGGTCCAGAGATATTTTTTTTAATTAAATATACAAACTTTTGGGCATATCCTACATTTGAGGTATAGGTACTCCAATTTATTGAGTGGTAGTAAAATTCTCCCAAAATAATGAAGTTCTTGTTATAGGGAATTCATCAATTACAATTAGGAACCCTTCATAATTTTAGGGGACTTAGAAGGTGTCCTGAAGTAGTCAGTAAAGTGATAGTTGGTTCTGTTTTACATGATTTGGCTTCTATTCGTGGGGCTTTGGGAATCTATCTCAAGGTGATATGGTCTCCAAAATATATGGAGATGCCACTACAATTGTCATCAGTTCTGAAGGCATGGCAGACACAAAAACTGAGTATGGAGAAAGTGCTTCCCAAAATATTTAAGTCAAGTTTCATGTATTGCACAGTTATGGATATCTTCTAAATGCAAAAGAGTGTCAATGGTGAGCAATTTGTGGTTGAGAATTTTTGCATTGAGCACAGCCATGTTAATATGAGCCTGTTTTAGATTTGATATATTAATGACATTGGAATGATAGGGAGCTATGATGTACCTTATGTAATGGTACTGCTGAAACATGCCAGAGAGCTGTGATCTACCATATGTAATGGTACTGCTGAAACATGCCAGGGAGCTGTGATATACCTTAGGTAATGGTACTGCTGAAACATGCCAGGGAGCTGTGATCTACCTTATGTAATGGTACTGCTGAAACATGCCCGGGAGCTGTGATCTACCTTATGTAATGGTACTGCTGAAACATGCCATGGAGCTGTGACCTACCTAATGTAACGGTAATGCAAAACATGCCAGGGAGCTTTGATCTACCTCATGTAATGGTACTGCTGAAACATGCCAGGGAGCTGTGATCTACCTTATGTAATGGTACTGCTGAAACATGCCAAGGAGCTGTGATTGACATTATGTAGTGGTACTGCTGAAACATACCAGGGAGCTGTGATCTACCTTATGTAATGGTACTGTTAAAACATGCCAGCTAGCTATGATCTACATTATGTAATGATACTGCTGAAACATGCCAGAGAGCTGTTATCTACCTTATGTAATGGTACTGATGAAACATGCCAGAGAGCTGTGATCTACCTTATGTAATAGTACTGCTAAAACATGCCAGGGAGCTGTGATCTACGTTATGTAATGGTACTGATGAAACATGCCAGGGAGCTGTGATCTACATTATGTAATGGTACTGCTGAAACATGCCAGGGAGTAGTGATCTACCTTATGTAATGGTACTGCTGAAACATGCTAGGGAGCTGTGATGTACCTTATGTAATGGTACGGCTGAAACACCCAGGGAGATGTGATCTACTTTATGTAATGGTACTGCTGAAACATGGCAGTGAACTGTGATCTACCTTATGTAATGGTTGTGCTGAAACATGCCAGGGAGCCATGATCTACCTTATGTAATGATACTGCTGAAACATGCCAGGGAGATGTGATCTACATTATATAATGTTACTGCTGAAACATGCTAGGGAGCTAAGCTCTACCTTATCTAATGGTACTGCTGAAACATGCCTGGGAGTTGTGATCTACCTTATGTAATGGTACTGTTGAAATATGCCAGGGAGCTGTGATCTACCTTAGGTAATGGTGCTGCTGAAACATGCCAGGGAGCTATGATCTACCTTATGTAATGGTACTGCTGAAACATGCCAGGGAGCTGTGATCTACCTTATGTAATGGTACTGCTGAAACATGTTAGCGAACTGTGATCTACCTTATATAATGGTACTGCTGAAACAATGCCACTGAGGTGTGATGTACCTTATGTAATGATAGTGCTGAAACATGCCAGGGAGCTGGGATCTACCTTATGTAGTCATACTGCTGAAATATGCCAGGGAGCTGTGATCCACCTTACGTAATGCTACTGCTGAAACATGCCAGGGAGCTGTTATCTGCCTTATGTAATGGTACTGCTGAAACATGCCAAGGAGATGTGATCTACCTTATGTAATGGTACTGCTGAAACATGCCAAGGAGATGTGATCTACCTTATGTAATGGCACTAATGAAACATGCCAGGGAGCTATGATCTACCTTATGTAACGGTACTGATGAAACATGCCAGAGAGCAGTGATCTACCTTTTGTAATGGAACTGCTGAAACATGCCAATGAGCTGTGATCTACCTTATGTAGTGGTACTGCTGAAACATGCCAGTGAGCAGTGATATACCTTATGTAATGATACTGCTAAAACATGCCAAAGAGCTGTGATCTACCTTATGTAATCGTACTGCTGAAAAATACGAGGGAGCTGTGATCTACCTTACGAAATGCTACTGCTGA